>NW_027457736.1:0-44474 GCF_050624435.1 Tenrec ecaudatus
AGCCCTAGCCCTAGCCTAGGGGAGCCCTAGCCTAAAGCCTAGGGGTGCCCTAGCCTGAAGGCTAGGGGAGCCCTAGCCCTAGCCTAGGGGAGCCCTAGCCTAAAGCCTAGGGGTGCCCTAGCCTGAAGGCTAGGGGAGCCCTAGCCCTAGCCTAGGGGAGCCCTAGCCTAAAGCCTAGGGGTGCCCTAGCCTGAAGGCTAGGGGAGCCCTAGCCCTAGCCTAGGGGAGCCCTAGCCTAAAGCCTAGGGGTGCCCTAGCCTGAAGGCTAGGGGAGCCCTAGCCCTAGCCTAGGGGAGCCCTAGCCTAAAGCCTAGGGGTGCCCTAGCCTGAAGGCTAGGGGAGCCCTAGCCCTAGCCTAGGGGAGCCCTAGCCTAAAGCCTAGGGGTGCCCTAGCCTGAAGGCTAGGGGAGCCCTAGCCCTAGCCTAGGGGAGCCCTAGCCTAAAGCCTAGGGGTGCCCTAGCCTGAAGGCTAGGGGAGCCCTAGCCCTAGCCTAGGGGAGCCCTAGCCTAAAGCCTAGGGGTGCCCTAGCCTGAAGGCTAGGGGAGCCCTAGCCCTAGCCTAGGGGAGCCCTAGCCTAAAGCCTAGGGGTGCCCTAGCCTGAAGGCTAGGGGAGCCCTAGCCCTAGCCTAGGGGAGCCCTAGCCTAAAGCCTAGGGGTGCCCTAGCCTGAAGGCTAGGGGAGCCCTAGCCCTAGCCTAGGGGAGCCCTAGCCTAAAGCCTAGGGGTGCCCTAGCCTGAAGGCTAGGGGAGCCCTAGCCCTAGCCTAGGGGAGCCCTAGCCTAAAGCCTAGGGGTGCCCTAGCCTGAAGGCTAGGGGAGCCCTAGCCCTAGCCTAGGGGAGCCCTAGCCTAAAGCCTAGGGGTGCCCTAGCCTGAAGGCTAGGGGAGCCCTAGCCCTAGCCTAGGGGAGCCCTAGCCTAAAGCCTAGGGGTGCCCTAGCCTGAAGGCTAGGGGAGCCCTAGCCCTAGCCTAGGGGAGCCCTAGCCTAAAGCCTAGGGGTGCCCTAGCCTGAAGGCTAGGGGAGCCCTAGCCCTAGCCTAGGGGAGCCCTAGCCTAAAGCCTAGGGGTGCCCTAGCCTGAAGGCTAGGGGAGCCCTAGCCCTAGCCTAGGGGAGCCCTAGCCTAAAGCCTAGGGGTGCCCTAGCCTGAAGGCTAGGGGAGCCCTAGCCCTAGCCTAGGGGAGCCCTAGCCTAAAGCCTAGGGGTGCCCTAGCCTGAAGGCTAGGGGAGCCCTAGCCCTAGCCTAGGGGAGCCCTAGCCTAAAGCCTAGGGGTGCCCTAGCCTGAAGGCTAGGGGAGCCCTAGCCCTAGCCTAGGGGAGCCCTAGCCTAAAGCCTAGGGGTGCCCTAGCCTGAAGGCTAGGGGAGCCCTAGCCCTAGCCTAGGGGAGCCCTAGCCTAAAGCCTAGGGGTGCCCTAGCCTGAAGGCTAGGGGAGCCCTAGCCCTAGCCTAGGGGAGCCCTAGCCTAAAGCCTAGGGGTGCCCTAGCCTGAAGGCTAGGGGAGCCCTAGCCCTAGCCTAGGGGAGCCCTAGCCTAAAGCCTAGGGGTGCCCTAGCCTGAAGGCTAGGGGAGCCCTAGCCCTAGCCTAGGGGAGCCCTAGCCTAAAGCCTAGGGGTGCCCTAGCCTGAAGGCTAGGGGAGCCCTAGCCCTAGCCTAGGGGAGCCCTAGCCTAAAGCCTAGGGGTGCCCTAGCCTGAAGGCTAGGGGAGCCCTAGCCCTAGCCTAGGGGAGCCCTAGCCTAAAGCCTAGGGGTGCCCTAGCCTGAAGGCTAGGGGAGCCCTAGCCTAGCCTAGGGGAGCCCTAGCCTAAAGCCTAGGGGTGCCCTAGCCTGAAGGCTAGGGGAGCCCTAGCCTTAGCCTAGGGGAGCCCTAGCCTAAAGCCTAGGGGTGCCCTAGCCTGAAGGCTAGGGGAGCCCTAGCCTTAGCCTAGGGGAGCCCAAAGCCTAGGGGTGCCCTAGCCTGAAGGCTAGGGGAGCCCTAGCCTTAGCCTAGGGGAGCCCTAGCCTAAAGCCTAGGGGTGCCCTAGCCTGAAGGCTAGGGGAGCCCTAGCCTAGCCTAGGGGAGCCCAAAGCCTAGGGGTGCCCTAGCCTGAAGGCTAGGGGAGCCCTAGCCTTAGCCTAGGGGAGCCCTAGCCTAAAGCCTAGGGGTGCCCTAGCCTGAAGGCTAGGGGAGCCCTAGCCTTAGCCTAGGGGAGCCCAAAGCCTAGGGGTGCCCTAGCCTGAAGGCTAGGGGAGCCCTAGCCTTAGCCTAGGGGAGCCCTAGCCTAAAGCCTAGGGGTGCCCTAGCCTGAAGGCTAGGGGAGCCCTAGCCTTAGCCTAGGGGAGCCCAAAGCCTGGGGGTGCCCTAGCCTGAAGGCTAGGGGAGCCCTAGCCTTAGCCTAGGGGAGCCCTAGCCTAAAGCCTAGGGGTGCCCTAGCCTGAAGGCTAGGGGAGCCCTAGCCTTAGCCTAGGGGAGCCCAAAGCCTAGGGGTGCCCTAGCCTGAAGGCTAGGGGAGCCCTAGCCTTAGCCTAGGGGAGCCCTAGCCTAAAGCCTAGGGGTGCCCTAGCCTGAAGGCTAGGGGAGCCCTAGCCTTAGCCTAGGGGAGCCCAAAGCCTAGGGGTGCCCTAGCCTGAAGGCTAGGGGAGCCCTAGCCTTAGCCTAGGGGAGCCCTAGCCTAAAGCCTAGGGGTGCCCTAGCCTGAAGGCTAGGGGAGCCCTAGCCTTAGCCTAGGGGAGCCCAAAGCCTGGGGGTGCCCTAGCCTGAAGGCTAGGGGAGCCCTAGCCTTAGCCTAGGGGAGCCCTAGCCTAAAGCCTAGGGGTGCCCTAGCCTGAAGGCTAGGGGAGCCCTAGCCTTAGCCTAGGGGAGCCCAAAGCCTGGGGTGCCCTAGCCTGAAGGCTAGGGGAGCCCTAGCCTTAGCCTAGGGGAGCCCTAGCCTAAAGCCTAGGGGTGCCCTAGCCTGAAGGCTAGGGGAGCCCTAGCCTTAGCCTAGGGGAGCCCAAAGCCTAGGGGTGCCCTAGCCTGAAGGCTAGGGGAGCCCTAGCCTTAGCCTAGGGGAGCCCTAGCCTAAAGCCTAGGGGTGCCCTAGCCTGAAGGCTAGGGGAGCCCTAGCCTTAGCCTAGGGGAGCCCAAAGCCTAGGGGTGCCCTAGCCTGAAGGCTAGGGGAGCCCTAGCCTTAGCCTAGGGGAGCCCTAGCCTAAAGCCTAGGGGTGCCCTAGCCTGAAGGCTAGGGGAGCCCTAGCCTTAGCCTAGGGGAGCCCAAAGCCTGGGGGTGCCCTAGCCTGAAGGCTAGGGGAGCCCTAGCCTTAGCCTAGGGGAGCCCTAGCCTAAAGCCTAGGGGTGCCCTAGCCTGAAGGCTAGGGGAGCCCTAGCCTTAGCCTAGGGGAGCCCAAAGCCTGGGGGTGCCCTAGCCTGAAGGCTAGGGGAGCCCTAGCCTTAGCCTAGGGGAGCCCTAGCCTAAAGCCTAGGGGTGCCCTAGCCTGAAGGCTAGGGGAGCCCTAGCCTTAGCCTAGGGGAGCCCAAAGCCTGGGGGTGCCCTAGCCTGAAGGCTAGGGGAGCCCTAGCCTTAGCCTAGGGGAGCCCTAGCCTAAAGCCTAGGGGTGCCCTAGCCTGAAGGCTAGGGGAGCCCTAGCCTTAGCCTAGGGGAGCCCAAAGCCTGGGGGTGCCCTAGCCTGAAGGCTAGGGGAGCCCTAGCCTTAGCCTAGGGGAGCCCTAGCCTAAAGCCTAGGGGTGCCCTAGCCTGAAGGCCCCTAGCCTTAGCCTAGGGGAGCCCTAGCCTAAAGCCTAGGGGTGCCCTAGCCTGAAGGCTAGGGGAGCCCTAGCCTTAGCCTAGGGGAGCCCAAAGCCTAGGGGTGCCCTAGCCTGAAGGCTAGGGGAGCCCTAGCCTTAGCCTAGGGGAGCCCTAGCCTAAAGCCTAGGGGTGCCCTAGCCTGAAGGCTAGGGGAGCCCTAGCCTTAGCCTAGGGGAGCCCAAAGCCTAGGGGTGCCCTAGCCTGAAGGCTAGGGGAGCCCTAGCCTTAGCCTAGGGGAGCCCTAGCCTAAAGCCTAGGGGTGCCCTAGCCTGAAGGCTAGGGGAGCCCTAGCCTTAGCCTAGGGGAGCCCAAAGCCTAGGGGTGCCCTAGCCTGAAGGCTAGGGGAGCCCTAGCCTTAGCCTAGGGGAGCCCTAGCCTAAAGCCTAGGGGTGCCCTAGCCTGAAGGCTAGGGGAGCCCTAGCCTTAGCCTAGGGGAGCCCAAAGCCTAGGGGTGCCCTAGCCTGAAGGCTAGGGGAGCCCTAGCCTTAGCCTAGGGGAGCCCTAGCCTAAAGCCTAGGGGTGCCCTAGCCTGAAGGCTAGGGGAGCCCTAGCCTTAGCCTAGGGGAGCCCAAAGCCTAGGGGTGCCCTAGCCTGAAGGCTAGGGGAGCCCTAGCCTTAGCCTAGGGGAGCCCTAGCCTAAAGCCTAGGGGTGCCCTAGCCTGAAGGCTAGGGGAGCCCTAGCCTTAGCCTAGGGGAGCCCAAAGCCTAGGGGTGCCCTAGCCTGAAGGCTAGGGGAGCCCTAGCCTTAGCCTAGGGGAGCCCTAGCCTAAAGCCTAGGGGTGCCCTAGCCTGAAGGCTAGGGGAGCCCTAGCCTTAGCCTAGGGGAGCCCAAAGCCTAGGGGTGCCCTAGCCTGAAGGCTAGGGGAGCCCTAGCCTTAGCCTAGGGGAGCCCTAGCCTAAAGCCTAGGGGTGCCCTAGCCTGAAGGCTAGGGGAGCCCTAGCCTTAGCCTAGGGGAGCCCAAAGCCTAGGGGTGCCCTAGCCTGAAGGCTAGGGGAGCCCTAGCCTTAGCCTAGGGGAGCCCTAGCCTAAAGCCTAGGGGTGCCCTAGCCTGAAGGCTAGGGGAGCCCTAGCCTTAGCCTAGGGGAGCCCAAAGCCTAGGGGTGCCCTAGCCTGAAGGCTAGGGGAGCCCTAGCCTTAGCCTAGGGGAGCCCTAGCCTAAAGCCTAGGGGTGCCCTAGCCTGAAGGCTAGGGGAGCCCTAGCCTTAGCCTAGGGGAGCCCAAAGCCTAGGGGTGCCCTAGCCTGAAGGCTAGGGGAGCCCTAGCCTTAGCCTAGGGGAGCCCTAGCCTAAAGCCTAGGGGTGCCCTAGCCTGAAGGCTAGGGGAGCCCTAGCCTTAGCCTAGGGGAGCCCAAAGCCTAGGGGTGCCCTAGCCTGAAGGCTAGGGGAGCCCTAGCCTTAGCCTAGGGGAGCCCTAGCCTAAAGCCTAGGGGTGCCCTAGCCTGAAGGCTAGGGGAGCCCTAGCCTTAGCCTAGGGGAGCCCAAAGCCTAGGGGTGCCCTAGCCTGAAGGCTAGGGGAGCCCTAGCCTTAGCCTAGGGGAGCCCTAGCCTAAAGCCTAGGGGTGCCCTAGCCTGAAGGCTAGGGGAGCCCTAGCCTTAGCCTAGGGGAGCCCAAAGCCTAGGGGTGCCCTAGCCTGAAGGCTAGGGGAGCCCTAGCCTTAGCCTAGGGGAGCCCTAGCCTAAAGCCTAGGGGTGCCCTAGCCTGAACGGCTAGGGGAGCCCTAGCCTTAGCCTAGGGGAGCCCAAAGCCTAGGGGTGCCCTAGCCTGAAGGCTAGGGGAGCCCTAGCCTTAGCCTAGGGGAGCCCTAGCCTAAAGCCTAGGGGTGCCCTAGCCTGAAGGCTAGGGGAGCCCTAGCCTTAGCCTAGGGGAGCCCTAGCCTAAAGCCTAGGGGTGCCCTAGCCTGAAGGCTAGGGGAGCCCTAGCCTTAGCCTAGGGGAGCCCTAAAGCCTAGGGGTGCCCTAGCCTGAAGGCTAGGGGAGCCCTAGCCTTAGCCTAGGGGAGCCCTAGCCTAAAGCCTAGGGGTGCCCTAGCCTGAAGGCTAGGGGAGCCCTAGCCTTAGCCTAGGGGAGCCCAAAGCCTAGGGGTGCCCTAGCCTGAAGGCTAGGGGAGCCCTAGCCTTAGCCTAGGGGAGCCCTAGCCTAAAGCCTAGGGGTGCCCTAGCCTGAAGGCTAGGGGAGCCCTAGCCTTAGCCTAGGGGAGCCCTAGCCTAAAGCCTAGGGGTGCCCTAGCCTGAAGGCTAGGGGAGCCCTAGCCCTAGCCTAGGGGAGCCCTAGCCTAAAGCCTAGGGGTGCCCTAGCCTGAAGGCTAGGGGAGCCCTAGCCCTAGCCTAGGGGAGCCCTAGCCTAAAGCCTAGGGGTGCCCTAGCCTGAAGGCTAGGGGAGCCCTAGCCCTAGCCTAGGGGAGCCCTAGCCTAAAGCCTAGGGGTGCCCTAGCCTGAAGGCTAGGGGAGCCCTAGCCCTAGCCTAGGGGAGCCCTAGCCTAAAGCCTAGGGGTGCCCTAGCCTGAAGGCTAGGGGAGCCCTAGCCCTAGCCTAGGGGAGCCCTAGCCTAAAGCCTAGGGGTGCCCTAGCCTGAAGGCTAGGGGAGCCCTAGCCCTAGCCTAGGGGAGCCCTAGCCTAAAGCCTAGGGGTGCCCTAGCCTGAAGGCTAGGGGAGCCCTAGCCCTAGCCTAGGGGAGCCCTAGCCTAAAGCCTAGGGGTGCCCTAGCCTGAAGGCTAGGGGAGCCCTAGCCCTAGCCTAGGGGAGCCCTAGCCTAAAGCCTAGGGGTGCCCTAGCCTGAAGGCTAGGGGAGCCCTAGCCCTAGCCTAGGGGAGCCCTAGCCTAAAGCCTAGGGGTGCCCTAGCCTGAAGGCTAGGGGAGCCCTAGCCCTAGCCTAGGGGAGCCCTAGCCTAAAGCCTAGGGGTGCCCTAGCCTGAAGGCTAGGGGAGCCCTAGCCCTAGCCTAGGGGAGCCCTAGCCTAAAGCCTAGGGGTGCCCTAGCCTGAAGGCTAGGGGAGCCCTAGCCCTAGCCTAGGGGAGCCCTAGCCTAAAGCCTAGGGGTGCCCTAGCCTGAAGGCTAGGGAGCCCTAGCCCTAGCCTAGGGCAGCCCTAGCCTAAAGCCTAGGGGTGCCCTAGCCTGAAGGCTAGGGGAGCCCTAGCCCTAGCCTAGGGCAGCCCTAGCCTAAAGCCTAGGGGTGCCCTAGCCTGAAGGCTAGGGGAGCCCTAGCCCTAGCCTAGGGCAGCCCTAGCCTAAAGCCTAGGGGTGCCCTAGCCTGAAGGCTAGGGGAGCCCTAGCCCTAGCCTAGGGGAGCCCTAGCCTAAAGCCTAGGGGTGCCCTTGCCTGAAGGCTAGGGGAGCCCTAGCCCTAGCCTAGGGGAGCCCTAGCCTAAAGCCTAGGGGTGCCCTAGCCTGAAGGCTAGGGGAGCCCTAGCCCTAGCCTAGGGGAGCCCTAGCCTAAAGCCTAGGGGTGCCCTAGCCTGAAGGCTAGGGGAGCCCTAGCCCTAGCCTAGGGGAGCCCTAGCCTAAAGCCTAGGGGTGCCCTAGCCTGAAGGCTAGGGGAGCCCTAGCCCTAGCCTAGGGGAGCCCTAGCCTAAAGCCTAGGGGTGCCCTAGCCTGAAGGCTAGGGGAGCCCTAGCCCTAGCCTAGGGGAGCCCTAGCCTAAAGCCTAGGGGTGCCCTAGCCTGAAGGCTAGGGGAGCCCTAGCCCTAGCCTAGGGGAGCCCTAGCCTAAAGCCTAGGGGTGCCCTAGCCTGAAGGCTAGGGGAGCCCTAGCCCTAGCCTAGGGGAGCCCTAGCCTAAAGCCTAGGGGTGCCCTAGCCTGAAGGCTAGGGGAGCCCTAGCCCTAGCCTAGGGGAGCCCTAGCCTAAAGCCTAGGGGTGCCCTAGCCTGAAGGCTAGGGGAGCCCTAGCCCTAGCCTAGGGGAGCCCTAGCCTAAAGCCTAGGGGTGCCCTAGCCTGAAGGCTAGGGGAGCCCTAGCCCTAGCCTAGGGGAGCCCTAGCCTAAAGCCTAGGGGTGCCCTAGCCTGAAGGCTAGGGGAGCCCTAGCCCTAGCCTAGGGGAGCCCTAGCCTAAAGCCTAGGGGTGCCCTAGCCTGAAGGCTAGGGGAGCCCTAGCCCTAGCCTAGGGGAGCCCTAGCCTAAAGCCTAGGGGTGCCCTAGCCTGAAGGCTAGGGGAGCCCTAGCCCTAGCCTAGGGGAGCCCTAGCCTAAAGCCTAGGGGTGCCCTAGCCTGAAGGCTAGGGGAGCCCTAGCCCTAGCCTAGGGGAGCCCTAGCCTAAAGCCTAGGGGTGCCCTAGCCTGAAGGCTAGGGGAGCCCTAGCCCTAGCCTAGGGGAGCCCTAGCCTAAAGCCTAGGGGTGCCCTAGCCTGAAGGCTAGGGGAGCCCTAGCCCTAGCCTAGGGGAGCCCTAGCCTAAAGCCTAGGGGTGCCCTAGCCTGAAGGCTAGGGGAGCCCTAGCCCTAGCCTAGGGGAGCCCTAGCCTAAAGCCTAGGGGTGCCCTAGCCTGAAGGCTAGGGGAGCCCTAGCCCTAGCCTAGGGGAGCCCTAGCCTAAAGCCTAGGGGTGCCCTAGCCTGAAGGCTAGGGGAGCCCTAGCCCTAGCCTAGGGGAGCCCTAGCCTAAAGCCTAGGGGTGCCCTAGCCTGAAGGCTAGGGGAGCCCTAGCCCTAGCCTAGGGGAGCCCTAGCCTAAAGCCTAGGGGTGCCCTAGCCTGAAGGCTAGGGGAGCCCTAGCCCTAGCCTAGGGGAGCCCTAGCCTAAAGCCTAGGGGTGCCCTAGCCTGAAGGCTAGGGGAGCCCTAGCCCTAGCCTAGGGGAGCCCTAGCCTAAAGCCTAGGGGTGCCCTAGCCTGAAGGCTAGGGGAGCCCTAGCCCTAGCCTAGGGGAGCCCTAGCCTAAAGCCTAGGGGTGCCCTAGCCTGAAGGCTAGGGGAGCCCTAGCCCTAGCCTAGGGGAGCCCTAGCCTAAAGCCTAGGGGTGCCCTAGCCTGAAGGCTAGGGGAGCCCTAGCCCTAGCCTAGGGGAGCCCTAGCCTAAAGCCTAGGGGTGCCCTAGCCTGAAGGCTAGGGGAGCCCTAGCCCTAGCCTAGGGGAGCCCTAGCCTAAAGCCTAGGGGTGCCCTAGCCTGAAGGCTAGGGGAGCCCTAGCCCTAGCCTAGGGGAGCCCTAGCCTAAAGCCTAGGGGTGCCCTAGCCTGAAGGCTAGGGGAGCCCTAGCCCTAGCCTAGGGGAGCCCTAGCCTAAAGCCTAGGGGTGCCCTAGCCTGAAGGCTAGGGGAGCCCTAGCCCTAGCCTAGGGGAGCCCTAGCCTAAAGCCTAGGGGTGCCCTAGCCTGAAGGCTAGGGGAGCCCTAGCCCTAGCCTAGGGGAGCCCTAGCCTAAAGCCTAGGGGTGCCCTAGCCTGAAGGCTAGGGGAGCCCTAGCCCTAGCCTAGGGGAGCCCTAGCCTAAAGCCTAGGGGTGCCCTAGCCTGAAGGCTAGGGGAGCCCTAGCCCTAGCCTAGGGGAGCCCTAGCCTAAAGCCTAGGGGTGCCCTAGCCTGAAGGCTAGGGGAGCCCTAGCCCTAGCCTAGGGGAGCCCTAGCCTAAAGCCTAGGGGTGCCCTAGCCTGAAGGCTAGGGGAGCCCTAGCCCTAGCCTAGGGGAGCCCTAGCCTAAAGCCTAGGGGTGCCCTAGCCTGAAGGCTAGGGAGCCCTAGCCCTAGCCTAGGGGAGCCCTAGCCTAAAGCCTAGGGGTGCCCTAGCCTGAAGGCTAGGGGAGCCCTAGCCCTAGCCTAGGGGAGCCCTAGCCTAAAGCCTAGGGGTGCCCTAGCCTGAAGGCTAGGGGAGCCCTAGCCCTAGCCTAGGGGAGCCCTAGCCTAAAGCCTAGGGGTGCCCTAGCCTGAAGGCTAGGGGAGCCCTAGCCCTAGCCTAGGGGAGCCCTAGCCTAAAGCCTAGGGGTGCCCTAGCCTGAAGGCTAGGGGAGCCCTAGCCCTAGCCTAGGGGAGCCCTAGCCTAAAGCCTAGGGGTGCCCTAGCCTGAAGGCTAGGGGAGCCCTAGCCCTAGCCTAGGGGAGCCCTAGCCTAAAGCCTAGGGGTGCCCTAGCCTGAAGGCTAGGGGAGCCCTAGCCTTAGCCTAGGGGAGCCCAAAGCCTAGGGGTGCCCTAGCCTGAAGGCTAGGGGAGCCCTAGCCTTAGCCTAGGGGAGCCCTAGCCTAAAGCCTAGGGGTGCCCTAGCCTGAAGGCTAGGGGAGCCCTAGCCTTAGCCTAGGGGAGCCCAAAGCCTAGGGGTGCCCTAGCCTGAAGGCTAGGGGAGCCCTAGCCTTAGCCTAGGGGAGCCCTAGCCTAAAGCCTAGGGGTGCCCTAGCCTGAAGGCTAGGGGAGCCCTAGCCTTAGCCTAGGGGAGCCCAAAGCCTAGGGGTGCCCTAGCCTGAAGGCTAGGGGAGCCCTAGCCTTAGCCTAGGGGAGCCCTAGCCTAAAGCCTAGGGGTGCCCTAGCCTGAAGGCTAGGGGAGCCCTAGCCTTAGCCTAGGGGAGCCCAAAGCCTAGGGGTGCCCTAGCCTGAAGGCTAGGGGAGCCCTAGCCTTAGCCTAGGGGAGCCCTAGCCTAAAGCCTAGGGGTGCCCTAGCCTGAAGGCTAGGGGAGCCCTAGCCTTAGCCTAGGGGAGCCCAAAGCCTGGGGGTGCCCTAGCCTGAAGGCTAGGGGAGCCCTAGCCTTAGCCTAGGGGAGCCCTAGCCTAAAGCCTAGGGGTGCCCTAGCCTGAAGGCTAGGGGAGCCCTAGCCTTAGCCTAGGGGAGCCCAAAGCCTGGGGGTGCCCTAGCCTGAAGGCTAGGGGAGCCCTAGCCTTAGCCTAGGGGAGCCCTAGCCTAAAGCCTAGGGGTGCCCTAGCCTGAAGGCTAGGGGAGCCCTAGCCTTAGCCTAGGGGAGCCTAAAGCCTAGGGGTGCCCTAGCCTGAAGGCTAGGGGAGCCCTAGCCTTAGCCTAGGGGAGCCCTAGCCTAAAGCCTAGGGGTGCCCTAGCCTGAAGGCTAGGGGAGCCCTAGCCTTAGCCTAGGGGAGCCCAAAGCCTGGGGGTGCCCTAGCCTGAAGGCTAGGGGAGCCCTAGCCTTAGCCTAGGGGAGCCCTAGCCTAAAGCCTAGGGGTGCCCTAGCCTGAAGGCTAGGGGAGCCCTAGCCTTAGCCTAGGGGAGCCCAAAGCCTGGGGGTGCCCTAGCCTGAAGGCTAGGGGAGCCCTAGCCTTAGCCTAGGGGAGCCCTAGCCTAAAGCCTAGGGGTGCCCTAGCCTGAAGGCTAGGGGAGCCCTAGCCTTAGCCTAGGGGAGCCCAAAGCCTAGCGGTGCCCTAGCCTGAAGGCTAGGGGAGCCCTAGCCTTAGCCTAGGGGAGCCCTAGCCTAAAGCCTAGGGGTGCCCTAGCCTGAAGGCTAGGGGAGCCCTAGCCTTAGCCTAGGGGAGCCCAAAGCCTAGGGGTGCCCTAGCCTGAATGCTAGGGGAGCCCTAGCCTTAGCCTAGGGGAGCCCTAGCCTAAAGCCTAGGGGTGCCCTAGCCTGAAGGCTAGGGGAGCCCTAGCCTTAGCCTAGGGGAGCCCAAAGCCTGGGGGTGCCCTAGCCTGAAGGCTAGGGGAGCCCTAGCCTTAGCCTAGGGGAGCCCTAGCCTAAAGCCTAGGGGTGCCCTAGCCTGAAGGCTAGGGGAGCCCTAGCCTTAGCCTAGGGGAGCCCAAAGCCTGGGGGTGCCCTAGCCTGAAGGCTAGGGGAGCCCTAGCCTTAGCCTAGGGGAGCCCTAGCCTAAAGCCTAGGGGTGCCCTAGCCTGAAGGCTAGGGGAGCCCTAGCCTTAGCCTAGGGGAGCCCAAAGCCTGGGGGTGCCCTAGCCTGAAGGCTAGGGGAGCCCTAGCCTTAGCCTAGGGGAGCCCTAGCCTAAAGCCTAGGGGTGCCCTAGCCTGAAGGCTAGGGGAGCCCTAGCCTTAGCCTAGGGGAGCCCAAAGCCTGGGGGTGCCCTAGCCTGAAGGCTAGGGGAGCCCTAGCCTTAGCCTAGGGGAGCCCTAGCCTAAAGCCTAGGGGTGCCCTAGCCTGAAGGCTAGGGGAGCCCTAGCCTTAGCCTAGGGGAGCCCAAAGCCTAGGGGTGCCCTAGCCTGAAGGCTAGGGGAGCCCTAGCCTTAGCCTAGGGGAGCCCTAGCCTAAAGCCTAGGGGTGCCCTAGCCTGAAGGCTAGGGGAGCCCTAGCCTTAGCCTAGGGGAGCCCAAAGCCTAGGGGTGCCCTAGCCTGAAGGCTAGGGGGAGCCCTAGCCTTAGCCTAGGGGAGCCCTAGCCTAAAGCCTAGGGGTGCCCTAGCCTGAAGGCTAGGGGAGCCCTAGCCTTAGCCTAGGGGAGCCCAAAGCCTAGGGGTGCCCTAGCCTGAAGGCTAGGGGAGCCCCTAGCCTTAGCCTAGGGGAGCCCTAGCCTAAAGCCTAGGGGTGCCCTAGCCTGAAGGCTAGGGGAGCCCTAGCCTTAGCCTAGGGGAGCCCAAAGCCTAGGGGTGCCCTAGCCTGAAGGCTAGGGGAGCCCTAGCCTTAGCCTAGGGGAGCCCTAGCCTAAAGCCTAGGGGTGCCCTAGCCTGAAGGCTAGGGGAGCCCTAGCCTTAGCCTAGGGGAGCCCAAAGCCTAGGGGTGCCCTAGCCTGAAGGCTAGGGGAGCCCTAGCCTTAGCCTAGGGGAGCCCTAGCCTAAAGCCTAGGGGTGCCCTAGCCTGAAGGCTAGGGGAGCCCTAGCCTTAGCCTAGGGGAGCCCAAAGCCTAGGTGTGCCCTAGCCTGAAGGCTAGGGGAGCCCTAGCCTTAGCCTAGGGGAGCCCTAGCCTAAAGCCTAGGGGTGCCCTAGCCTGAAGGCTAGGGGAGCCCTAGCCTTAGCCTAGGGGAGCCCAAAGCCTAGGGGTGCCCTAGCCTGAAGGCTAGGGGAGCCCTAGCCTTAGCCTAGGGGAGCCCTAGCCTAAAGCCTAGGGGTGCCCTAGCCTGAAGGCTAGGGGAGCCCTAGCCTAGGGGAGCCCAAAGCCTAGGGGTGCCCTAGCCTGAAGGCTAGGGGAGCCCTAGCCTTAGCCTAGGGGAGCCCTAGCCTAAAGCCTAGGGGTGCCCTAGCCTGAAGGCTAGGGGAGCCCTAGCCTTAGCCTAGGGGAGCCCAAAGCCTAGGGGTGCCCTAGCCTGAAGGCTAGGGGAGCCCTAGCCTTAGCCTAGGGGAGCCCTAGCCTAAAGCCTAGGGGTGCCCTAGCCTGAAGGCTAGGGGAGCCCTAGCCTTAGCCTAGGGGAGCCCAAAGCCTAGGGGTGCCCTAGCCTTAAGGCTAGGGGAGCCCTAGCCTTAGCCTAGGGGAGCCCTAGCCTAAAGCCTAGGGGTGCCCTAGCCTGAAGGCTAGGGGAGCCCTAGCCTTAGCCTAGGGGAGCCCAAAGCCTAGGGGTGCCCTAGCCTGAAGGCTAGGGGAGCCCTAGCCTTAGCCTAGGGGAGCCCTAGCCTAAAGCCTAGGGGTGCCCTAGCCTGAAGGCTAGGGGAGCCCTAGCCTTAGCCTAGGGGAGCCCAAAGCCTAGGGGTGCCCTAGCCTGAAGGCTAGGGGAGCCCTAGCCTTAGCCTAGGGGAGCCCTAGCCTAAAGCCTAGGGGTGCCCTAGCCTGAAGGCTAGGGGAGCCCTAGCCTTAGCCTAGGGTAGCCCAAAGCCTAGGGGTGCCCTAGCCTGAAGGCTAGGGGAGCCCTAGCCTTAGCCTAGGGGAGCCCTAGCCTAAAGCCTAGGGGTGCCCTAGCCTGAAGGCTAGGGGAGCCCTAGCCTTAGCCTAGGGGAGCCCAAAGCCTAGGGGTGCCCTAGCCTGAAGGCTAGGGGAGCCCTAGCCTTAGCCTAGGGGAGCCCTAGCCTAAAGCCTAGGGGTGCCCTAGCCTGAAGGCTAGGGGAGCCCTAGCCTTAGCCTAGGGGAGCCCAAAGCCTAGGGGTGCCCTAGCCTGAAGGCTAGGGGAGCCCTAGCCTTAGCCTAGGGGAGCCCTAGCCTAAAGCCTAGGGGTGCCCTAGCCTGAAGGCTAGGGGAGCCCTAGCCTTAGCCTAGGGGAGCCCAAAGCCTAGGGGTGCCCTAGCCTGAAGGCTAGGGGAGCCCTAGCCTAAGCCTAGGGGAGCCCTAGCCTAAAGCCTAGGGGTGCCCTAGCCTGAAGGCTAGGGGAGCCCTAGCCTTAGCCTAGGGGAGCCCTAGCCTAAAGCCTAGGGGTGCCCTAGCCTGAAGGCTAGGGGAGCCCTAGCCTTAGCCTAGGGGAGCCCAAAGCCTAGGGGTGCCCTAGCCTGAAGGCTAGGGGAGCCCTAGCCTTAGCCTAGGGGAGCCCTAGCCTAAAGCCTAGGGGTGCCCTAGCCTGAAGGCTAGGGGAGCCCTAGCCTTAGCCTAGGGGAGCCCAAAGCCTAGGGGTGCCCTAGCCTGAAGGCTAGGGGAGCCCTAGCCTTAGCCTAGGGGAGCCCTAGCCTTAGCCTAGGGTAGCCCAAAGCCTAGGGGTGCCCTAGCCTGAAGGCTAGGGGAGCCCTAGCCTTAGCCTAGGGGAGCCCTAGCCTAAAGCCTAGGGGTGCCCTAGCCTGAAGGCTAGGGGAGCCCTAGCCTTAGCCTAGGGGAGCCCAAAGCCTAGGGGTGCCCTAGCCTGAAGGCTAGGGGAGCCCTAGCCTTAGCCTAGGGGAGCCCTAGCCTAAAGCCTAGGGGTGCCCTAGCCTGAAGGCTAGGGGAGCCCTAGCCTTAGCCTAGGGGAGCCCAAAGCCTAGGGGTGCCCTAGCCTGAAGGCTAGGGGAGCCCTAGCCTTAGCCTAGGGGAGCCCTAGCCTAAAGCCTAGGGGTGCCCTAGCCTGAAGGCTAGGGGAGCCCTAGCCTTAGCCTAGGGGAGCCCAAAGCCTAGGGGTGCCCTAGCCTGAAGGCTAGGGGAGCCCTAGCCTAAGCCTAGGGGAGCCCTAGCCTAAAGCCTAGGGGTGCCCTAGCCTGAAGGCTAGGGGAGCCCTAGCCTTAGCCTAGGGGAGCCCAAAGCCTAGGGGTGCCCTAGCCTGAAGGCTAGGGGAGCCCTAGCCTTAGCCTAGGGGAGCCCTAGCCTAAAGCCTAGCGGTGCCCTAGCCTGAAGGCTAGGGGAGCCCTAGCCTTAGCCTAGGGGAGCCCAAAGCCTAGGGGTGCCCTAGCCTGAAGGCTAGGGGAGCCCTAGCCTTAGCCTAGGGGAGCCCTAGCCTAAAGCCTAGGGGTGCCCTAGCCTGAAGGCTAGGGGAGCCCTAGCCTTAGCCTAGGGGAGCCCAAAGCCTAGGGGTGCCCTAGCCTGAAGGCTAGGGGAGCCCTAGCCTTAGCCTAGGGGAGCCCTAGCCTAAAGCCTAGGGGTGCCCTAGCCTGAAGGCTAGGGGAGCCCTAGCCTTAGCCTAGGGGAGCCCAAAGCCTAGGGGTGCCCTAGCCTGAAGGCTAGGGGAGCCCTAGCCTTAGCCTAGGGGAGCCCAAAGCCTAGGGGTGCCCTAGCCTGAAGGCTAGGGGAGCCCTAGCCTTAGCCCAGGGGAGCCCAAAGCGTAGGGGTGCCCTAGCCTGAAGGCTAGGGGAGCCCTAGCCTTAGCCCAGGGGAGCCCAAAGCCTAGGGGTGCCCTAGCCTGAAGGCTAGGGGAGCCCTAGCCTTAGCCCAGGGGAGCCCAAAGCCTAGGGGTGCCCTAGCCTGAAGGCTAGGGGAGCCCTAGCCTTAGCCTAGGGGAGCCCAAAGCCTAGGGGTGCCCTAGCCTGAAGGCTAGGGGAGCCCTAGCCTTAGCCCAGGGGAGCCCAAAGCCTAGGGGTGCCCTAGCCTGAAGGCTAGGGGAGCCCTAGCCTTAGCCCAGGGGAGCCCAAAGCCTAGGGGTGCCCTAGCCTGAAGGCTAGGGGAGCCCTAGCCTTAGCCCAGGGGAGCCCAAAGCCTAGGCGTGCCCTAGCCTGAAGGCTAGGGGAGCCCTAGCCTTAGCCCTGGGGAGCCCAAAGCCTAGGGGTGCCCTAGCCTGAAGGCTAGGAGAGCCCTAGCCTTAGCCCTGGGGAGCCCTAGCCTAAAGCCTAGGGGTGCCCTAGCCTGAAGGCTAGGGGAGCCCTAGCCTTAGCCCTGGGGAGCCCTAGCCTAAAGCCTAGGGGTGCCCTAGCCTGAAGGCTAGGGGAGCCCTAGCCTTAGCCCTGGGGAGCCCTAGCCTAAAGCCTAGGGGTGCCCTAGCCTGAAGGCTAGGGGAGCCCTTGCCTTAGCCCTGGGGAGCCCTAGCCTAAAGCCTAGGGGTGCCCTAGCCTGAAGGCTAGGGGAGCCCTAGCCTAAAGCCTAGGGGTGCCCTAGCCTGAAGGCTAGGGGAGCCCTAGCCTTAGCCCTGGGGAGCCCTAGCCTAAAGCCTAGGGGTGCCCTAGCCTGAAGGCTAGGGGAGCCCTAGCCTTAGCCCTGGGGAGCCCTAGCCTAAAGCCTAGGGGTGCCCTAGCCTGAAGGCTAGGGGCGCCCTAGCCTTAGCCCTGGGGAGCCCTAGCCTAAAGCCTAGGGGTGCCCTAGCCTGAAGGCTAGGGGCGCCCTAGCCTTAGCCCTGGGGAGCCCTAGCCTAAAGCCTAGGGGTGCCCTAGCCTGAAGGCTAGGGGCGCCCTAGCCTTAGCCCTGGGGAGCCCTAGCCTAAAGCCTAGGGGTGCCCTAGCCTGAAGGCTAGGGGCGCCCTAGCCTTAGCCCAGGGGCGCCCAAAGCCTAGGGGTGCCCTAGCCTGAAGGCTAGGGGAGCCCTAGCCTTAGCCCAGGGGAGCCCAAAGCCTAGGGGTGCCCTAGCCTGAAGGCTAGGGGAGCCCTAGCCTTAGCCCAGGGGAGCCCAAAGCCTAGGGGTGCCCTAGCCTGAAGGCTAGGGGAGCCCTAGCCTTAGCCCAGGGGAGCCCAAAGCCTAGGGGTGCCCTAGCCTGAAGGCTAGGGGAGCCCTAGCCTTAGCCCAGGGGAGCCCAAAGCCTAGGGGTGCCCTAGCCTGAAGGCTAGGGGAGCCCTAGCCTTAGCCCTGGGGAGCCCAAAGCCTAGGGGTGCCCTAGCCTGAAGGCTAGGGGAGCCCTAGCCTTAGCCCTGGGGAGCCCTAGCCTAAAGCCTAGGGGTGCCCTAGCCTGAAGGCTAGGGGAGCCCTAGCCTTAGCCCTGGGGAGCCCTAGCCTAAAGCCTAGGGGTGCCCTAGCCTGAAGGCTAGGGGAGCCCTAGCCTTAGCCCTGGGGAGCCCTAGCCTAAAGCCTAGGGGTGCCCTAGCCTGAAGGCTAGGGGAGCCCTTGCCTTAGCCCTGGGGAGCCCTAGCCTAAAGCCTAGGGGTGCCCTAGCCTGAAGGCTAGGGGAGCCCTAGCCTAAAGCCTAGGGGTGCCCTAGCCTGAAGGCTAGGGGAGCCCTAGCCTTAGCCCTGGGGAGCCCTAGCCTAAAGCCTAGGGGTGCCCTAGCCTGAAGGCTAGGGGAGCCCTAGCCTTAGCCCTGGGGAGCCCTAGCCTAAAGCCTAGGGGTGCCCTAGCCTGAAGGCTAGGGGCGCCCTAGCCTTAGCCCTGGGGAGCCCTAGCCTAAAGCCTAGGGGTGCCCTAGCCTGAAGGCTAGGGGCGCCCTAGCCTTAGCCCTGGGGAGCCCTAGCCTAAAGCCTAGGGGTGCCCTAGCCTGAAGGCTAGGGGCGCCCTAGCCTTAGCCCTGGGGAGCCCTAGCCTAAAGCCTAGGGGTGCCCTAGCCTGAAGGCTAGGGGCGCCCTAGCCTTAGCCCTGGGGAGCCCTAGCCTAAAGCCTAGGGGTGCCCTAGCCTGAAGGCTAGGGGCGCCCTAGCCTTAGCCCTGGGGAGCCCTAGCCTAAAGCCTAGGGGTGCCCTAGCCTGAAGGCTAGGGGCGCCCTAGCCTTAGCCCTGGGGAGCCCTAGCCTAAAGCCTAGGGGTGCCCTAGCCTGAAGGCTAGGGGCGCCCTAGCCTTAGCCCTGGGGAGCCCTAGCCTAAAGCCTAGGGGTGCCCTAGCCTGAAGGCTAGGGGCGCCCTAGCCTTAGCCCTGGGGAGCCCTAGCCTAAAGCCTAGGGGTGCCCTAGCCTGAAGGCTAGGGGAGCCCTAGCCTTAGCCCTGGGGAGCCCTAGCCTAAAGCCTAGGGGTGCCCTAGCCTGAAGGCTAGGGGAGCCCTAGCCTTAGCCCTGGGGAGCCCTAGCCTAAAGCCTAGGGGTGCCCTAGCCTGAAGGCTAGGGGAGCCCTAGCCTTAGCCCTGGGGAGCCCTAGCCTAAAGCCTAGGGGTGCCCTAGCCTGAAGGCTAGGGGAGCCCTAGCCTTAGCCCTGGGGAGCCCTAGCCTAAAGCCTAGGGGTGCCCTAGCCTGAAGGCTAGGGGAGCCCTAGCCTTAGCCCTGGGGAGCCCTAGCCTAAAGCCTAGGGGTGCCCTAGCCTGAAGGCTAGGGGAACCCTAGCCTTAGCCCTGGGGAGCCCTAGCCTAAAGCCTAGGGGTGCCCTAGCCTGAAGGCTAGGGGAGCCCTAGCCTTAGCCCTGGGGAGCCCTAGCCTAAAGCCTAGGGGTGCCCTAGCCTGAAGGCTAGGGGAGCCCTAGCCTTAGCCCTGGGGAGCCCTAGCCTAAAGCCTAGGGGTGCCCTAGCCTGAAGGCTAGGGGAGCCCTAGCCTTAGCCCTGGGGAGCCCTAGCCTAAAGCCTAGGGGTGCCCTAGCCTGAAGGCTAGGGGAGCCCTAGCCTTAGCCCTGGGGAGCCCTAGCCTAAAGCCTAGGGGTGCCCTAGCCTGAAGGCTAGGGGAGCCCTAGCCTTAGCCCTGGGGAGCCCTAGCCTAAAGCCTAGGGGTGACCTAGCCTGAAGGCTAGGGGAGCCCTAGCCTTAGCCCTGGGGAGCCCTAGCCTAAAGCCTAGGGGTGCCCTAGCCTGAAGGCTAGGGGAGCCCTAGCCTTAGCCCTGGGGAGCCCTAGCCTAAAGCCTAGGGGTGCCCTAGCCTGAAGGCTAGGGGAGCCCTAGCCTTAGCCCTGGGGAGCCCTAGCCTAAAGCCTAGGGGTGCCCTAGCCTGAAGGCTAGGGGAGCCCTAGCCTTAGCCCTGGGGAGCCCTAGCCTAAAGCCTAGGGGTGCCCTAGCCTGAAGGCTAGGGGAGCCCTAGCCTTAGCCCTGGGGAGCCCTAGCCTAAAGCCTAGGGGTGCCCTAGCCTGAAGGCTAGGGGAGCCCAGCCTTAGCCCTGGGGATCCCTAGCCTAAAGCCTAGGGGTGCCCTAGCCTGAAGGCTAGGGGAGCCCTAGCCTTAGCCCTGGGGAGCCCTAGCCTAAAGCCTAGGGGTGCCCTAGCCTGAAGGCTAGGGGAGCCCTAGCCTTAGCCCTGGGGAGCCCTAGCCTAAAGCCTAGGGGTGCCCTAGCCTGAAGGCTAGGGGAGCCCTAGCCTTAGCCCTGGGGAGCCCTAGCCTAAAGCCTAGGGGTGCCCTAGCCTGAAGGCTAGGGGAGCCCTAGCCTTAGCCCTGGGGAGCCCTAGCCTAAAGCCTAGGGGTGCCCTAGCCTGAAGGCTAGGGGAGCCCTAGCCTTAGCCCTGGGGAGCCCTAGCCTAAAGCCTAGGGGTGCCCTAGCCTGAAGGCTAGGGGAGCCCTAGCCTTAGCCCTGGGGAGCCCTAGCCTAAAGCCTAGGGGTGCCCTAGCCTGAAGGCTAGGGGAGCCCTAGCCTTAGCCCTGGGGAGCCCTAGCCTAAAGCCTAGGGGTGCCCTAGCCTGAAGGCTAGGGGAGCCCTAGCCTTAGCCCTGGGGAGCCCTAGCCTAAAGCCTAGGGGTGCCCTAGCCTGAAGGCTAGGGGAGCCCTAGCCTTAGCCCTGGGGAGCCCTAGCCTAAAGCCTAGGGGTGCCCTAGCCTGAAGGCTAGGGGAGCCCTAGCCTTAGCCCTGGGGAGCCCTAGCCTAACGCCTAGGGGTGCCCTTGCCTGAAGGCTAGGGGAGCCCTAGCCTTAGCCCTGGGGAGCCCTAGCCTAAAGCCTAGGGGTGCCCTAGCCTGAAGGCTAGGGGAGCCCTAGCCTTAGCCCTGGGGAGCCCTAGCCTAAAGCCTAGGGGTGCCCTAGCCTGAAGGCTAGGGGAGCCCTAGCCTTAGCCCTGGGGAGCCCTAGCCTAAAGCCTAGGGGTGCCCTAGCCTGAAGGCTAGGGGAGCCCTAGCCTTAGCCCAGGGGAGCCCTAGCCTAAAGCCTAGGGGTGCCCTAGCCTGAAGGCTAGGGGAGCCCTAGCCTTAGCCCAGGGGAGCCCTAGCCTAAAGCCTAGGGGTGCCCTAGCCTGAAGGCTAGGGGAGCCCTAGCCTTAGCCCAGGGGAGCCCTAGCCTAAAGCCTAGGGGTGCCCTAGCCTGAAGGCTAGGGGAGCCCTAGCCTTAGCCCAGGGGAGCCCTAGCCTAAAGCCTAGGGGTGCCCTAGCCTGAAGGCTAGGGGAGCCCTAGCCTTAGCCCAGGGGAGCCCTAGCCTAAAGCCTAGGGGTGCCCTAGCCTGAAGGCTAGGGGAGCCCTAGCCTTAGCCCAGGGGAGCCCTAGCCTAAAGCCTAGGGGTGCCCTAGCCTGAAGGCTAGGGGAGCCCTAGCCTTAGCCCAGGGGAGCCTAAAGCCTAGGGGTGCCCTAGCCTGAAGGCTAGGGGAGCCCTAGCCTTAGCCCAGGGGAGCCTAAAGCCTAGGGGTCCCCTAGCCTGAAGGCTAGGGGAGCCCTAGCCTTAGCCCAGGGGAGCCTAAAGCCTAGGGGTGCCCTAGCCTGAAGGCTAGGGGAGCCCTAGCCTTAGCCTAGGGGAGCCCTAGCCTAAAGCCTAGGGGTGCCCTAGCCTGAAGGCTAGGGGAGCCCTAGCCTTAGCCTAGGGGAGCCCTAGCCTAAAGCCTAGGGGTGCCCTAGCCTGAAGGCTAGGGGAGCCCTAGCCTTAGCCTAGGGGAGCCCTAGCCTAAAGCCTAGGGGTGCCCTAGCCTGAAGGCTAGGGGAGCCCTAGCCTTAGCCTAGGGGAGCCCTAGCCTAAAGCCTAGGGGTGCCCTAGCCTGAAGGCTAGGGGAGCCCTAGCCTTAGCCTAGGGGAGCCCTAGCCTAAAGCCTAGGGGTGCCCTAGCCTGAAGGCTAGGGGAGCCCTAGCCTTAGCCTAGGGGAGCCCTAGCCTAAAGCCTAGGGGTGCCCTAGCCTGAAGGCTAGGGGAGCCCTAGCCTTAGCCTAGGGGAGCCCTAGCCTAAAGCCTAGGGGTGCCCTAGCCTGAAGGCTAGGGGAGCCCTAGCCTTAGCCTAGGGGAGCCCTAGCCTAAAGCCTAGGGGTGCCCTAGCCTGAAGGCTAGGGGAGCCCTAGCCTTAGCCTAGGGGAGCCCTAGCCTAAAGCCTAGGGGTGCCCTAGCCTGAAGGCTAGGGGAGCCCTAGCCTTAGCCTAGGGGAGCCCTAGCCTAAAGCCTAGGGGTGCCCTAGCCTGAAGGCTAGGGGAGCCCTAGCCTTAGCCTAGGGGAGCCCTAGCCTAAAGCCTAGGGGTGCCCTAACCTGAAGGCTAGGGGAGCCCTAGCCTTAGCCTAGGGGAGCCCTAGCCTAAAGCCTAGGGGTGCCCTAGCCTGAAGGCTAGGGGAGCCCTAGCCTTAGCCTAGGGGAGCCCTAGCCTAAAGCCTAGGGGTGCCCTAGCCTGAAGGCTAGGGGAGCCCTAGCCTTAGCCTAGGGCAGCCCTAGCCTAAAGCCTAGGGGTGCCCTAGCCTGAAGGCTAGGGGAGCCCTAGCCTTAGCCTAGGGGAGCCCTAACCTAAAGCCTAGGGGTGCCCTAGCCTGAAGGCTAGGGGAGCCCTAGCCTTAGCCTAGGGGAGCCCTAGCCTAAAGCCTAGGGGTGCCCTAGCCTGAAGGCTAGGGGAGCCCTAGCCTTAGCCTAGGGGAGCCCTAGCCTAAAGCCTAGGGGTGCCCTAGCCTGAAGGCTAGGGGAGCCCTAGCCTTAGCCTAGGGGAGCCCTAGCCTAAAGCCTAGGGGTGCCCTAGCCTGAAGGCTAGGGGAGCCCTAGCCTTAACCTAGGGGAGCCCTAGCCTAAAGCCTAGGGGTGCCCTAGCCTGAAGGCTAGGGGAGCCCTAGCCTTAGCCTAGGGGAGCCCTAGCCTAAAACCTAGGGGTGCCCTAGCCTGAAGGCTAGGTTAGCCCTAGCCTTAGCCTAGGGGAGCCCTAGCCTAAAGCCTAGGGGTGCCCTAGCCTGAAGGCTAGGGGAGCCCTAGCCTTAGCCTAGGGGAGCCCTAGCCTAAAGACTAGGGGTGCCCTAGCCTGAAGGCTAGGGGAGCCCTAGCCTTAGCCTAGGGGAGCCCTAGCCTAAAGCCTAGGGGTGCCCTAGCCTGAAGGCTAGGGGAGCCCTAGCCTTAGCCTAGGGGAGCCCTAGCCTAAAGCCTAGGGGTGCCCTAGCCTGAAGGCTAGGGGAGCCCTAGCCTTAGCCTAGGGGAGCCCTAGCCTAAAGCCTAGGGGTGCCCTAGCCTGAAGGCTAGGGGAGCCCTAGCCTTAGCCTAGGGGAGCCTAAAGCCTAGGGGTGCCCTAGCCTGAAGGCTAGGGGAGCCCTAGCCTTAGCCTAGGGGAGCCCTAGCCTAAAACCTAGGGGTGCCCTAGCCTGAAGGCTAGGGGAGCCCTAGCCTTAGCCTAGGGGAGCCCTAGCCTAAAGCCTAGGGGTGCCCTAGCCTGAAGGCTAGGGGAGCCCTAGCCTTAGCCTAGGGGAGCCCTAGCCTAAAGCCTAGGGGTGCCCTAGCCTGAAGGCTAGGGGAGCCCTAGCCTTAGCCTAGGGGAGCCCTAGCCTAAAGCCTAGGGGTGCCCTAGCCTGAAGGCTAGGGGAGCCCTAGCCTTAGCCTAGGGGAGCCTAAAGCCTAGGGGTGCCCTAGCCTGAAGGCTAGGGGAGCCCTAGCCTTAGCCTAGGGGAGCCTAAAGCCTAGGGGTGCCCTAGCCTGAAGGCTAGGGGAGCCCTAGCCTTAGCCTAGGGGAGCCTAAAGCCTAGGGGTGCCCTAGCCTGAAGGCTAGGGGAGCCCTAGCCTTAGCCTAGGGGTGCCCTAGCCTGAAGGCTAGGGGAGCCCTAGCCTGAAGGCTAGGGGAGCCCTAGCCTTAGCCTAGGGGAGCCTAAAGCCTAGGGGAGGCCCTAGCCTGAAGGCTAGGGGAGCCCTAGCCTTAGCCTAGGGGAGCCTAAAGCCTAGGGGAGGCCTAGCCTGAAGGCTAGGGGAGCCCTAGCCTTAGCCTAGGGGAGCCTAAAGCCTAGGGGAGCCCTAGCCTGAAGGCTAGGGGAGCCCTAGCCTTAGCCTAGGGGAGCCTAAAGCCTAGGGGAGCCCTAGCCTGAAGGCTAGGGGAGCCCTAGCCTTAGCCTAGGGGAGCCTAAAGCCTAGGGGTGCCCTAGCCTGAAGGCTAGGGGAGCCCTAGCCTTAGCCTAGGGGAGCCTAAAGCCTAGGGGTGCCCTAGCCTGAAGGCTAGGGGAGCCCTAGCCTTACCCTAGGGGAGCCTAAAGCCTAGGGGTGCCCTAGCCTGAAGGCTAGGGGAGCCCTAGCCTTAGCCTAGGGGAGCCTAAAGCCTAGGGGCGCCCTAGCCTGAAGGCTAGGGGAGCCCTAGCCTTAGCCTAGGGGAGCCTAAAGCCTAGGGGTGCCCTAGCCTGAAGGCTAGGGGAGCCCTAGCCTTAGCCTAGGGGAGCCTAAAGCCTAGGGGTGCCCTAGCCTGAAGGCTAGGGGAGCCCTAGCCTTAGCCTAGGGGAGCCTAAAGCCTAGGGGTGCCCTAGCCTGAAGGCTAGGGGAGCCCTAGCCTTAGCCTAGGGGAGCCTAAAGCCTAGGGGTGCCCTAGCCTGAAGGCTAGGGGAGCCCTAGCCTTAGCCTAGGGGAGCCTAAAGCCTAGGGGTGCCCTAGCCTGAAGGCTAGGGGAGCCCTAGCCTTAGCCTAGGGGAGCCTAAAGCCTAGGGGTGCCCTAGCCTGAAGGCTAGGGCAGCCCTAGCCTTAGCCTAGGGGAGCCTAAAGCCTAGGGGTGCCCTAGCCTGAAGGCTAGGGGAGCCCTAGCCTTAGCCCTGGGGAGCCCTAGCCTAAAGCCTAGGGGTGCCCTAGCCTGAAGGCTAGGGGAGCCCTAGCCTTAGCCTAGGGGAGCCTAAAGCCTAGGGGTGCCCTAGCCTGAAGGCTAGGGGAGCCCTAGCCTTAGCCTAGGGGAGCCTAAAGCCTAGGGGTGCCCTAGCCTGAAGGCTAGGGGAGCCCTAGCCTTAGCCTAGGGGAGCCTAAAGCCTAGGGGTGCCCTAGCCTGAAGGCTAGGGGAGCCCTAGCCTTAGCCTAGGGGAGCCTAAAGCCTAGGGGTGCCCTAGCCTGAAGGCTAGGGGAGCCCTAGCCTTAGCCTAGGGGAGCCTAAAGCCTAGGGGTGCCCTAGCCTGAAGGCTAGGGGAGCCCTAGCCTTAGCCTAGGGGAGCCTAAAGCCTAGGGGTGCCCTAGCCTGAAGGCTAGGGGAGCCCTAGCCTTAGCCTAGGGGAGCCTAAAGCCTAGGGGTGCCCTAGCCTGAAGGCTAGGGCAGCCCTAGCCTTAGCCTAGGGGAGCCTAAAGCCTAGGGGTGCCCTAGCCTGAAGGCTAGGGGAGCCCTAGCCTTAGCCCTGGGGAGCCCTAGCCTAAAGCCTAGGGGTGCCCTAGCCTGAAGGCTAGGGGAGCCCTAGCCTTAGCCCTGGGGAGCCCTAGCCTAAAGCCTAGGGGTGCCCTAGCCTGAAGGCTAGGGGAGCCCTAGCCTTAGCCCTGGGGAGCCCTAGCCTAAAGCCTAGGGGTGCCCTAGCCTGAAGGCTAGGGGAGCCCTAGCCTTAGCCCTGGGGAGCCCTAGCCTAAAGCCTAGGGGTGCCCTAGCCTGAAGGCTCGGGGAGCCCTAGCCTTAGCCCTGGGGAGCCCTAGCCTAAAGCCTAGGGGTGCCCTAGCCTGAAGGCTCGGGGAGCCCTAGCCTTAGCCCTGGGGAGCCCTAGCCTAAAGCCTAGGGGTGCCCTAGCCTGAAGGCTCGGGGAGCCCTAGCCTTAGCCCTGGGGAGCCCTAGCCTAAAGCCTAGGGGTGCCCTAGCCTGAAGGCTCGGGGAGCCCTAGCCTTAGCCCTGGGGAGCCCTAGCCTAAAGCCTAGGGGTGCCCTAGCCTGAAGGCTCGGGGAGCCCTAGCCTTAGCCCTGGGGAGCCCTAGCCTAAAGCCTAGGGGTGCCCTAGCCTGAAGGCTCGGGGAGCCCTAGCCTTAGCCCTGGGGAGCCCTAGCCTAAAGCCTAGGGGTGCCCTAGCCTGAAGGCTAGGGGAGCCCTAGCCTTAGCCCTGGGGAGCCCTAGCCTAAAGCCTAGGGGTGCCCTAGCCTGAAGGCTAGGGGAGCCCTAGCCTTAGCCCTGGGGAGCCCTAGCCTAAAGCCTAGGGGTGCCCTAACCTGAAGGCTAGGGGAGCCCTAGCCTTAGCCCTGGGGAGCCCTAGCCTAAAGCCTAGGGGTGCCCTAGCCTGAAGGCTAGGGGAGCCCTAGCCTTAGCCCTGGGGAGCCCTAGCCTAAAGCCTAGGGGTGCCCTAGCCTGAAGGCTAGGGGAGCCCTAGCCTTAGCCCTGGGGAGCCCTAGCCTAAAGCCTAGGGGTGCCCTAGCCTGAAGGCTAGGGGAGCCCTAGCCTTAGCCCTGGGGAGCCCTAGCCTAAAGCCTAGGGGTGCCCTAGCCTGAAGGCTAGGGGAGCCCTAGCCTTAGCCCTGGGGAGCCCTAGCCTAAAGCCTAGGGGTGCCCTAGCCTGAAGGCTAGGGGAGCCCTAGCCTTAGCCCTGGGGAGCCCTAGCCTAAAGCCTAGGGGTGCCCTAGCCTGAAGGCTAGGGGAGCCCTAGCCTTAGCCCTGGGGAGCCCTAGCCTAAAGCCTAGGGGTGCCCTAGCCTGAAGGCTAGGGGAGCCCTAGCCTTAGCCCTGGGGAGCCCTAGCCTAAAGCCTAGGGGTGCCCTAGCCTGAAGGCTAGGGGAGCCCTAGCCTTAGCCCTGGGGAGCCCTAGCCTAAAGCCTAGGGGTGCCCTAGCCTGAAGGCTAGGGGAGCCCTAGCCTTAGCCCTGGGGAGCCCTAGCCTAAAGCCTAGGGGTGCCCTAGCCTGAAGGCTAGGGGAGCCCTAGCCTTAGCCCTGGGGAGCCCTAGCCTAAAGCCTAGGGGTGCCCTAGCCTGAAGGCTAGGGGAGCCCTAGCCTTAGCCCTGGGGAGCCCTAGCCTAAAGCCTAGGGGTGCCCTAGCCTGAAGGCTAGGGGAGCCCTAGCCTTAGCCCTGGGGAGCCCTAGCCTAAAGCCTAGGGGTGCCCTAGCCTGAAGGCTAGGGGAGCCCTAGCCTTAGCCCTGGGGAGCCCTAGCCTAAAGCCTAGGGGTGCCCTAGCCTGAAGGCTAGGGGAGCCCTAGCCTTAGCCCTGGGGAGCCCTAGCCTAAAGCCTAGGGGTGCCCTAGCCTGAAGGCTAGGGGAGCCCTAGCCTTAGCCCTGGGGAGCCCTAGCCTAAAGCCTAGGGGTGCCCTAGCCTGAAGGCTAGGGGAGCCCTAGCCTTAGCCCTGGGGAGCCCTAGCCTAAAGCCTAGGGGTGCCCTAGCCTGAAGGCTAGGGGAGCCCTAGCCTTAGCCCTGGGGAGCCCTAGCCTAAAGCCTAGGGGTGCCCTAGCCTGAAGGCTAGGGGAGCCCTAGCCTTAGCCCTGGGGAGCCCTAGCCTAAAGCCTAGGGGTGCCCTAGCCTGAAGGCTAGGGGAGCCCTAGGCCTTAGCCCTGGGGAGCCCTAGCCTAAAGCCTAGGGGTGCCCTAGCCTGAAGGCTAGGGGAGCCCTAGCCTTAGCCCTGGGGAGCCCTAGCCTAAAGCCTAGGGGTGCCCTAGCCTGAAGGCTAGGGGAGCCCTAGCCTTAGCCCTGGGGAGCCCTAGCCTAAAGCCTAGGGGTGCCCTAGCCTGAAGGCTAGGGGAGCCCTAGCCTTAGCCCTGGGGAGCCCTAGCCTAAAGCCTAGGGGTGCCCTAGCCTGAAGGCTAGGGGAGCCCTAGCCTTAGCCCTGGGGAGCCCTAGCCTAAAGCCTAGGGGTGCCCTAGCCTGAAGGCTAGGGGAGCCCTAGCCTTAGCCCTGGGGAGCCCTAGCCTAAAGCCTAGGGGTGCCCTAGCCTGAAGGCTAGGGGAGCCCTAGCCTTAGCCCTGGGGAGCCCTAGCCTAAAGCCTAGGGGTGCCCTAGCCTGAAGGCTAGGGGAGCCCTAGCCTTAGCCCTGGGGAGCCCTAGCCTAAAGCCTAGGGGTGCCCTAGCCTGAAGGCTAGGGGAGCCCTAGCCTTAGCCCTGGGGAGCCCTAGCCTAAAGCCTAGGGGTGCCCTAGCCTGAAGGCTAGGGGAGCCCTAGCCTTAGCCCTGGGGAGCCCTAGCCTAAAGCCTAGGGGTGCCCTAGCCTGAAGGCTAGGGGAGCCCTAGCCTTAGCCCTGGGGAGCCCTAGCCTAAAGCCTAGGGGTGCCCTAGCCTGAAGGCTAGGGGAGCCCTAGCCTTAGCCCTGGGGAGCCCTAGCCTAAAGCCTAGGGGTGCCCTAGCCTGAAGGCTAGGGGAGCCCTAGCCTTAGCCCTGGGGAGCCCTAGCCTAAAGCCTAGGGGTGCCCTAGCCTGAAGGCTAGGGGAGCCCTAGCCTTAGCCCTGGGGAGCCCTAGCCTAAAGCCTAGGGGTGCCCTAGCCTGAAGGCTAGGGGAGCCCTAGCCTTAGCCCTGGGGAGCCCTAGCCTAAAGCCTAGGGGTGCCCTAGCCTGAAGGCTAGGGGAGCCCTAGCCTTAGCCCTGGGGAGCCCTAGCCTAAAGCCTAGGGGTGCCCTAGCCTGAAGGCTAGGGGAGCCCTAGCCTTAGCCCTGGGGAGCCCTAGCCTAAAGCCTAGGGGTGCCCTAGCCTGAAGGCTAGGGGAGCCCTAGCCTTAGCCCTGGGGAGCCCTAGCCTAAAGCCTAGGGGTGCCCTAGCCTGAAGGCTAGGGGAGCCCTAGCCTTAGCCCTGGGGAGCCCTAGCCTAAAGCCTAGGGGTGCCCTAGCCTGAAGGCTAGGGGAGCCCTAGCCTTAGCCCTGGGGAGCCCTAGCCTAAAGCCTAGGGGTGCCCTAGCCTGAAGGCTAGGGGAGCCCTAGCCTTAGCCCTGGGGAGCCCTAGCCTAAAGCCTAGGGGTGCCCTAGCCTGAAGGCTAGGGGAGCCCTAGCCTTAGCCCTGGGGAGCCCTAGCCTAAAGCCTAGGGGTGCCCTAGCCTGAAGGCTAGGGGAGCCCTAGCCTTAGCCCTGGGGAGCCCTAGCCTAAAGCCTAGGGGTGCCCTAGCCTGAAGGCTAGGGGAGCCCTAGCCTTAGCCCTGGGGAGCCCTAGCCTAAAGCCTAGGGGTGCCCTAGCCTGAAGGCTAGGGGAGCCCTAGCCTTAGCCCTGGGGAGCCCTAGCCTAAAGCCTAGGGGTGCCCTAGCCTGAAGGCTAGGGGAGCCCCTAGCCTTAGCCCAGGGGAGCCCTAGCCTAAAGCCTAGGGGTGCCCTAGCCTGAAGGCTAGGGGAGCCCTAGCCTTAGCCCAGGGGAGCCCTAGCCTAAAGCCTAGGGGTGCCCTAGCCTGAAGGCTAGGGGAGCCCTAGCCTTAGCCCAGGGGAGCCCTAGCCTAAAGCCTAGGGGTGCCCTAGCCTGAAGGCTAGGGGAGCCCTAGCCTTAGCCCAGGGGAGCCCTAGCCTAAAGCCTAGGGGTGCCCTAGCCTGAAGGCTAGGGGAGCCCTAGCCTTAGCCCAGGGGAGCCCTAGCCTAAAGCCTAGGGGTGCCCTAGCCTGAAGGCTAGGGGAGCCCTAGCCTTAGCCCAGGGGAGCCCTAGCCTAAAGCCTAGGGGTGCCCTAGCCTGAAGGCTAGGGGAGCCCTAGCCTTAGCCCAGGGGAGCCCTAGCCTAAAGCCTAGGGGTGCCCTAGCCTGAAGGCTAGGGGAGCCCTAGCCTTAGCCCAGGGGAGCCCTAGCCTAAAGCCTAGGGGTGCCCTAGCCTGAAGGCTAGGGGAGCCCTAGCCTTAGCCCAGGGGAGCCCTAGCCTAAAGCCTAGGGGTGCCCTAGCCTGAAGGCTAGGGGAGCCCTAGCCTTAGCCCAGGGGAGCCCTAGCCTAAAGCCTAGGGGTGCCCTAGCCTGAAGGCTAGGGGAGCCCTAGCCTTAGCCCAGGGGAGCCTAAAGCCTAGGGGTGCCCTAGCCTGAAGGCTAGGGGAGCCCTAGCCTTAGCCCAGGGGAGCCTAAAGCCTAGGGGTGCCCTAGCCTGAAGGCTAGGGGAGCCCTAGCCTTAGCCCAGGGGAGCCTAAAGCCTAGGGGTGCCCTAGCCTGAAGGCTAGGGGAGCCCTAGCCTTAGCCTAGGGGAGCCCTAGCCTAAAGCCTAGGGGTGCCCTAGCCTGAAGGCTAGGGGAGCCCTAGCCTTAGCCTAGGGGAGCCCTAGCCTAAAGCCTAGGGGTGCCCTAGCCTGAAGGCTAGGGGAGCCCTAGCCTTAGCCTAGGGGAGCCCTAGCCTAAAGCCTAGGGGTTCCCTAGCCTGAAGGCTAGGGGAGCCCTAGCCTTAGCCTAGGGGAGCCCTAGCCTAAAGCCTAGGGGTGCCCTAGCCTGAAGGCTAGGGGAGCCCTAGCCTTAGCCTAGGGGAGCCCTAGCCTAAAGCCTAGGGGTGCCCTAGCCTGAAGGCTAGGGGAGCCCTAGCCTTAGCCTAGGGGAGCCCTAGCCTAAAGCCTAGGGGTGCCCTAGGCTGAAGGCTAGGGGAGCCCTAGCCTTAGCCTAGGGGAGCCCTAGCCTAAAGCCTAGGGGTGCCCTAGCCTGAAGGCTAGGGGAGCCCTAGCCTTAGCCTAGGGGAGCCCTAGCCTAAAGCCTAGGGGTGCCCTAGCCTGAAGGCTAGGGGAGCCCTAGCCTTAGCCTAGGGGAGCCCTAGCCTAAAGCCTAGGGGTGCCCTAGCCTGAAGGCTAGGGGAGCCCTAGCCTTAGCCTAGGGGAGCCCTAGCCTAAAGCCTAGGGGTGCCCTAGCCTGAAGGCTAGGGGAGCCCTAGCCTTAGCCTAGGGGAGCCCTAGCCTAAAGCCTAGGGGTGCCCTAGCCTGAAGGCTAGGGGAGCCCTAGCCTTAGCCTAGGGGAGCCCTAGCCTAAAGCCTAGGGGTGCCCTAACCTGAAGTCTAGGGGAGCCCTAGCCTTAGCCTAGGGGAGCCCTAGCCTAAAGCCTAGGGGTGCCCTAGCCTGAAGGCTAGGGGAGCCCTAGCCTTAGCCTAGGGGAGCCCTAGCCTAAAGCCTAGGGGTGCCCTAGCCTGAAGGCTAGGGGAGCCCTAGCCTTAGCCTAGGGGAGCCCTAGCCTAAAGCCTAGGGGTGCCCTAGCCTGAAGGCTAGGGGAGCCCTAGCCTTAGCCTAGGGGAGCCCTAGCCTAAAGCCTAGGGGTGCCCTAGCCTGAAGGCTAGGGGAGCCCTAGCCTTAGCCTAGGGGAGCCCTAGCCTAAAGCCTAGGGGTGCCCTAGCCTGAAGGCTAGGGGAGCCCTAGCCTTAGCCTAGGGGAGCCCTAGCCTAAAGCCTAGGGGTGCCCTAGCCTGAAGGCTAGGGGAGCCCTAGCCTTAGCCTAGGGGAGCCCTAGCCTAAAGCCTAGGGGTGCCCTAGCCTGAAGGCTAGGGGAGCCCTAGCCTTAGCCTAGGGGAGCCCTAGCCTAAAGCCTAGGGGTGCCCTAGCCTGAAGGCTAGGGGAGCCCTAGCCTTAGCCTAGGGGAGCCCTAGCCTAAAGCCTAGGGGTGCCCTAGCCTGAAGGCTAGGGGAGCCCTAGCCTTAGCCTAGGGGAGCCCTAGCCTAAAGCCTAGGGGTGCCCTAGCCTGAAGGCTAGGGGAGCCCTAGCCTTAGCCTAGGGGAGCCCTAGCCTAAAGCCTAGGGGTGCCCTAGCCTGAAGGCTAGGGGAGCCCTAGCCTTAGCCTAGGGGAGCCCTAGCCTAAAGCCTAGGGGTGCCCTAGCCTGAAGGCTAGGGGAGCCCTAGCCTTAGCCTAGGGGAGCCCTAGCCTAAAGCCTAGGGGTGCCCTAGCCTGAAGGCTAGGGGAGCCCTAGCCTTAGCCTAGGGGAGCCCTAGCCTAAAGCCTAGGGGTGCCCTAGCCTGAAGGCTAGGGGAGCCCTAGCCTTAGCCTAGGGGAGCCCTAGCCTAAAGCCTAGGGGTGCCCTAGCCTGAAGGCTAGGGGAGCCCTAGCCTTAGCCTAGGGGAGCCCTAGCCTAAAGCCTAGGGGTGCCCTAGCCTGAAGGCTAGGGGAGCCCTAGCCTTAGCCTAGGGGAGCCCTAGCCTAAAGCCTAGGGGTGCCCTAGCCTGAAGGCTAGGGGAGCCCTAGCCTTAGCCTAGGGGAGCCCTAGCCTAAAGCCTAGGGGTGCCCTAGCCTGAAGGCTAGGGGAGCCCTAGCCTTAGCCTAGGGGAGCCCTAGCCTAAAGCCTAGGGGTGCCCTAGCCTGAAGGCTAGGGGAGCCCTAGCCTTAGCCTAGGGGAGCCTAAAGCCTAGGGGTGCCCTAGCCTGAAGGCTAGGGGAGCCCTAGCCTTAGCCTAGGGGTGCCCTAGCCTGAAGGCTAGGGGAGCCCTAGCCTTAGCCTAGGGGAGCCTAAAGCCTAGGGGTGCCCTAGCCTGAAGGCTAGGGGAGCCCTAGCCTTAGCCTAGGGGAGCCTAAAGCCTAGGGGTGCCCTAGCCTGAAGGCTAGGGGAGCCCTAGCCTTAGCCTAGGGGAGCCCTAGCCTTAGCCTAGGGGAGCCTAAAGCCTAGGGGAGCCCTAGCCTGAAGGCTAGGGGAGCCCTAGCCTTAGCCTAGGGGAGCCTAAAGCCTAAGGGAGCCCTAGCCTGAAGGCTAGGGGAGCCCTAGCCTTAGCCTAGGGGAGCCTAAAGCCTAGGGGAGCCCTAGCCTGAAGGCTAGGGCAGCCCTAGCCTTAGCCTAGGGGAGCCTAAAGCCTAGGGGAGCCCTAGCCTGAAGGCTAGGGCAGCCCTAGCCTTAGCCTAGGGGAGCCTAAAGCCTAGGGGAGCCCTAGCCTGAAGGCTAGGGCAGCCCTAGCCTTAGCCTAGGGGAGCCTAAAGCCTAGGGGAGCCCTAGCCTGAAGGCTAGGGCAGCCCTAGCCTTAGCCTAGGGGAGCCTAAAGCCTAGGGGAGCCCTAGCCTGAAGGCTAGGGCAGCCCTAGCCTTAGCCTAGGGGAGCCTAAAGCCTAGGGGAGCCCTAGCCTGAAGGCTAGGGCAGCCCTAGCCTTAGCCTAGGGGAGCCTAAAGCCTAGGGGAGCCCTAGCCTGAAGGCTAGGGCAGCCCTAGCCTTAGCCTAGGGGAGCCTAAAGCCTAGGGGAGCCCTAGCCTGAAGGCTAGGGCAGCCCTAGCCTTAGCCTAGGGGAGCCTAAAGCCTAGGGGAGCCCTAGCCTGAAGGCTAGGGCAGCCCTAGCCTTAGCCTAGGGGAGCCTAAAGCCTAGGGGAGCCCTAGCCTGAAGGCTAGGGCAGCCCTAGCCTTAGCCTAGGGGAGCCTAAAGCCTAGGGGAGCCCTAGCCTGAAGGCTAGGGCAGCCCTAGCCTTAGCCTAGGGGAGCCTAAAGCCTAGGGGAGCCCTAGCCTGAAGGCTAGGGCAGCCCTAGCCTTAGCCTAGGGGAGCCTAAAGCCTAGGGGAGCCCTAGCCTGAAGGCTAGGGCAGCCCTAGCCTTAGCCTAGGGGAGCCTAAAGCCTAGGGGAGCCCTAGCCTGAAGGCTAGGGCAGCCCTAGCCTTAGCCTAGGGGAGCCTAAAGCCTAGGGGAGCCCTAGCCTGAAGGCTAGGGCAGCCCTAGCCTTAGCCTAGGGGAGCCTAAAGCCTAGGGGAGCCCTAGCCTGAAGGCTAGGGCAGCCCTAGCCTTAGCCTAGGGGAGCCTAAAGCCTAGGGGAGCCCTAGCCTGAAGGCTAGGGCAGCCCTAGCCTTAGCCTAGGGGAGCCTAAAGCCTAGGGGAGCCCTAGCCTGAAGGCTAGGGCAGCCCTAGCCTTAGCCTAGGGGAGCCTAAAGCCTAGGGGAGCCCTAGCCTGAAGGCTAGGGCAGCCCTAGCCTTAGCCTAGGGGAGCCTAAAGCCTAGGGGAGCCCTAGCCTGAAGGCTAGGGCAGCCCTAGCCTTAGCCTAGGGGAGCCTAAAGCCTAGGGGAGCCCTAGCCTGAAGGCTAGGGCAGCCCTAGCCTTAGCCTAGGGGAGCCTAAAGCCTAGGGGAGCCCTAGCCTGAAGGCTAGGGCAGCCCTAGCCTTAGCCTAGGGGAGCCTAAAGCCTAGGGGAGCCCTAGCCTGAAGGCTAGGGCAGCCCTAGCCTTAGCCTAGGGGAGCCTAAAGCCTAGGGGAGCCCTAGCCTGAAGGCTAGGGCAGCCCTAGCCTTAGCCTAGGGGAGCCTGAAGCCTAGGGGAGCCCTAGCCTGAAGGCTAGGGCAGCCCTAGCCTTAGCCTAGGGGAGCCTGAAGCCTAGGGGAGCCCTAGCCTGAAGGCTAGGGCAGCCCTAGCCTTAGCCTAGGGGAGCCTGAAGCCTAGGGGAGCCCTAGCCTGAAGGCTAGGGCAGCCCTAGCCTTAGCCTAGGGGAGCCTGAAGCCTAGGGGAGCCCTAGCCTGAAGGCTAGGGCAGCCCTAGCCTTAGCCTAGGGGAGCCTGAAGCCTAGGGGAGCCCTAGCCTGAAGGCTAGGGCAGCCCTAGCCTTAGCCTAGGGGAGCCTGAAGCCTAGGGGAGCCCTAGCCTGAAGGCTAGGGCAGCCCTAGCCTTAGCCTAGGGGAGCCTGAAGCCTAGGGGAGCCCTAGCCTGAAGGCTAGGGCAGCCCTAGCCTTAGCCTAGGGGAGCCTGAAGCCTAGGGGAGCCCTAGCCTGAAGGCTAGGGCAGCCCTAGCCTTAGCCTAGGGGAGCCTGAAGCCTAGGGGAGCCCTAGCCTGAAGGCTAGGGCAGCCCTAGCCTTAGCCTAGGGGAGCCTGAAGCCTAGGGGAGCCCTAGCCTGAAGGCTAGGGCAGCCCTAGCCTTAGCCTAGGGGAGCCTGAAGCCTAGGGGAGCCCTAGCCTGAAGGCTAGGGCAGCCCTAGCCTTAGCCTAGGGGAGCCTGAAGCCTAGGGGAGCCCTAGCCTGAAGGCTAGGGCAGCCCTAGCCTTAGCCTAGGGGAGCCTGAAGCCTAGGGGAGCCCTAGCCTGAAGGCTAGGGCAGCCCTAGCCTTAGCCTAGGGGAGCCTGAAGCCTAGGGGAGCCCTAGCCTGAAGGCTAGGGCAGCCCTAGCCTTAGCCTAGGGGAGCCTGAAGCCTAGGGGAGCCCTAGCCTGAAGGCTAGGGCAGCCCTAGCCTTAGCCTAGGGGAGCCTGAAGCCTAGGGGAGCCCTAGCCTGAAGGCTAGGGCAGCCCTAGCCTTAGCCTAGGGGAGCCTGAAGCCTAGGGGAGCCCTAGCCTGAAGGCTAGGGCAGCCCTAGCCTTAGCCTAGGGGAGCCTGAAGCCTAGGGGAGCCCTAGCCTGAAGGCTAGGGCAGCCCTAGCCTTAGCCTAGGGGAGCCTGAAGCCTAGGGGAGCCCTAGCCTGAAGGCTAGGGCAGCCCTAGCCTTAGCCTAGGGGAGCCTGAAGCCTAGGGGAGCCCTAGCCTGAAGGCTAGGGCAGCCCTAGCCTTAGCCTAGGGGAGCCTGAAGCCTAGGGGAGCCCTAGCCTGAAGGCTAGGGCAGCCCTAGCCTTAGCCTAGGGGAGCCTGAAGCCTAGGGGAGCCCTAGCCTGAAGGCTAGGGCAGCCCTAGCCTTAGCCTAGGGGAGCCTGAAGCCTAGGGGAGCCCTAGCCTGAAGGCTAGGGCAGCCCTAGCCTTAGCCTAGGGGAGCCTGAAGCCTAGGGGAGCCCTAGCCTGAAGGCTAGGGCAGCCCTAGCCTTAGCCTAGGGGAGCCTGAAGCCTAGGGGAGCCCTAGCCTGAAGGCTAGGGCAGCCCTAGCCTTAGCCTAGGGGAGCCTGAAGCCTAGGGGAGCCCTAGCCTGAAGGCTAGGGCAGCCCTAGCCTTAGCCTAGGGGAGCCTGAAGCCTAGGGGAGCCCTAGCCTGAAGGCTAGGGCAGCCCTAGCCTTAGCCTAGGGGAGCCTGAAGCCTAGGGGAGCCCTAGCCTGAAGGCTAGGGCAGCCCTAGCCTTAGCCTAGGGGAGCCTGAAGCCTAGGGGAGCCCTAGCCTGAAGGCTAGGGCAGCCCTAGCCTTAGCCTAGGGGAGCCTGAAGCCTAGGGGAGCCCTAGCCTGAAGGCTAGGGCAGCCCTAGCCTTAGCCTAGGGGAGCCTGAAGCCTAGGGGAGCCCTAGCCTGAAGGCTAGGGCAGCCCTAGCCTTAGCCTAGGGGAGCCTGAAGCCTAGGGGAGCCCTAGCCTGAAGGCTAGGGCAGCCCTAGCCTTAGCCTAGGGGAGCCTGAAGCCTAGGGGAGCCCTAGCCTGAAGGCTAGGGCAGCCCTAGCCTTAGCCTAGGGGAGCCTGAAGCCTAGGGGAGCCCTAGCCTGAAGGCTAGGGCAGCCCTAGCCTTAGCCTAGGGGAGCCTGAAGCCTAGGGGAGCCCTAGCCTGAAGGCTAGGGCAGCCCTAGCCTTAGCCTAGGGGAGCCTGAAGCCTAGGGGAGCCCTAGCCTGAAGGCTAGGGCAGCCCTAGCCTTAGCCTAGGGGAGCCTGAAGGCTAGGGCAGCCCTAGCCTTAGCCTAGGGGAGCCTGAAGCCTAGGGGAGCCCTAGCCTGAAGGCTAGGGCAGCCCTAGCCTTAGCCTAGGGGAGCCTGAAGCCTAGGGGAGCCCTAGCCTGAAGGCTAGGGCAGCCCTAGCCTTAGCCTAGGGGAGCCTGAAGCCTAGGGGAGCCCTAGCCTGAAGGCTAGGGCAGCCCTAGCCTTAGCCTAGGGGAGCCTGAAGCCTAGGGGTGCCCTAGCCTGAAGGCTAGGGCAGCCCTAGCCTTAGCCTAGGGGAGCCTGAAGCCTAGGGGTGCCCTAGCCTGAAGGCTAGGCAGCCCTAGCCTTAGCCTAGGGGAGCCTGAAGCCTAGGGGTGCCCTAGCCTGAAGGCTAGGGGAGCCCTAGCCTTAGCCTAGGGGAGCCTGAAGCCTAGGGGTGCCCTAGCCTGAAGGCTAGGGGAGCCCTAGCCTTAGCCTAGGGGAGCCTAAAGCCTAGGGGTGCCCTAGCCTGAAGGCTAGGGGAGCCCTAGCCTTAGCCTAGGGGAGCCTAAAGCCTAGGGGTGCCCTAGCCTGAAGGCTAGGGGAGCCCTAGCCTTAGCCTAGGGGAGCCTAAAGCCTAGGGGTGCCCTAGCCTGAAGGCTAGGGGAGCCCTAGCCTTAGCCTTGGGGAGCCTAAAGCCTAGGGGTGCCCTAGCCTGAAGGCTAGGGGAGCCCTAGCCTTAGCCTTGGGGAGCCTAAAGCCTAGGGTGCCCTAGCCTGAAGGCTAGGGGAGCCCTAGCCTTAGCCTTGGGGAGCCTAAAGCCTAGGGGTGCCCTAGCCTGAAGGCTAGGGGAGCCCTAGCCTTAGCCTTGGGGAGCCTAAAGCCTAGGGGTGCCCTAGCCTGAAGGCTAGGGGAGCCCTAGCCTTAGCCTTGGGGAGCCTAAAGCCTAGGGGTGCCCTAGCCTGAAGGCTAGGGGAGCCCTAGCCTTAGCCTTGGGGAGCCTAAAGCCTAGGGGTGCCCTAGCCTGAAGGCTAGGGGAGCCCTAGCCTTAGCCTTGGGGAGCCTAAAGCCTAGGGGTGCCCTAGCCTGAAGGCTAGGGGAGCCCTAGCCTTAGCCTTGGGGAGCCTAAAGCCTAGGGGTGCCCTAGCCTGAAGGCTAGGGGAGCCCTAGCCTTAGCCTTGGGGAGCCTAAAGCCTAGGGGTGCCCTAGCCTGAAGGCTAGGGGAGCCCTAGCCTTAGCCTTGGGGAGCCTAAAGCCTAGGGGTGCCCTAGCCTGAAGGCTAGGGGAGCCCTAGCCTTAGCCTTGGGGAGCCTAAAGCCTAGGGGTGCCCTAGCCTGAAGGCTAGGGGAGCCCTAGCCTTAGCCTTGGGGAGCCTAAAGCCTAGGGGTGCCCTAGCCTGAAGGCTAGGGGAGCCCTAGCCTTAGCCTTGGGGAGCCTAAAGCCTAGGGGTGCCCTAGCCTGAAGGCTAGGGGAGCCCTAGCCTTAGCCTTGGGGAGCCTAAAGCCTAGGGGTGCCCTAGCCTGAAGGCTAGGGCAGCCCTAGCCTTAGCCTTGGGGAGCCTAAAGCCTAGGGGTGCCCTAGCCTGAAGGCTAGGGCAGCCCTAGCCTTAGCCTTGGGGAGCCTAAAGCCTAGGGGTGCCCTAGCCTGAAGGCTAGGGCAGCCCTAGCCTTAGCCTTGGGGAGCCTAAAGCCTAGGGGTGCCCTAGCCTGAAGGCTAGGGCAGCCCTAGCCTTAGCCTTGGGGAGCCTAAAGCCTAGGGGTGCCCTAGCCTGAAGGCTAGGGCAGCCCTAGCCTTAGCCTTGGGGAGCCTAAAGCCTAGGGGTGCCCTAGCCTGAAGGCTAGGGCAGCCCTAGCCTTAGCCTTGGGGAGCCTAAAGCCTAGGGGTGCCCTAGCCTGAAGGCTAGGGCAGCCCTAGCCTTAGCCTTGGGGAGCCTAAAGCCTAGGGGTGCCCTAGCCTGAAGGCTAGGGCAGCCCTAGCCTTAGCCTTGGGGAGCCTAAAGCCTAGGGGTGCCCTAGCCTGAAGGCTAGGGCAGCCCTAGCCTTAGCCTTGGGGAGCCTAAAGCCTAGGGGTGCCCTAGCCTGAAGGCTAGGGCAGCCCTAGCCTTAGCCTTGGGGAGCCTAAAGCCTAGGGGTGCCCTAGCCTGAAGGCTAGGGCAGCCCTAGCCTTAGCCTTGGGGAGCCTAAAGCCTAGGGGTGCCCTAGCCTGAAGGCTAGGGCAGCCCTAGCCTTAGCCTTGGGGAGCCTAAAGCCTAGGGGTGCCCTAGCCTGAAGGCTAGGGCAGCCCTAGCCTTAGCCTTGGGGAGCCTAAAGCCTAGGGGTGCCCTAGCCTGAAGGCTAGGGCAGCCCTAGCCTTAGCCTTGGGGAGCCTAAAGCCTAGGGGTGCCCTAGCCTGAAGGCTAGGGCAGCCCTAGCCTTAGCCTTGGGGAGCCTAAAGCCTAGGGGTGCCCTAGCCTGAAGGCTAGGGCAGCCCTAGCCTTAGCCTTGGGGAGCCTAAAGCCTAGGGGTGCCCTAGCCTGAAGGCTAGGGCAGCCCTAGCCTTAGCCTTGGGGAGCCTAAAGCCTAGGGGTGCCCTAGCCTGAAGGCTAGGGCAGCCCTAGCCTTAGCCTTGGGGAGCCTAAAGCCTAGGGGTGCCCTAGCCTGAAGGCTAGGGCAGCCCTAGCCTTAGCCTTGGGGAGCCTAAAGCCTAGGGGTGCCCTAGCCTGAAGGCTAGGGCAGCCCTAGCCTTAGCCTTGGGGAGCCTAAAGCCTAGGGGAGCCCTAGCCTGAAGGCTAGGGCAGCCCTAGCCTTAGCCTTGGGGAGCCTAAAGCCTAGGGGAGCCCTAGCCTGAAGGCTAGGGCAGCCCTAGCCTTAGCCTTGGGGAGCCTAAAGCCTAGGGGAGCCCTAGCCTGAAGGCTAGGGCAGCCCTAGCCTTAGCCTTGGGGAGCCTAAAGCCTAGGGGAGCCCTAGCCTTAGCCTTGGGGAGCCTAAAGCCTAGGGGAGCCCTAGCCTGAAGGCTAGGGCAGCCCTAGCCTTAGCCTTGGGGAGCCTAAAGCCTAGGGGAGCCCTAGCCTGAAGGCTAGGGCAGCCCTAGCCTTAGCCTTGGGGAGCCTAAAGCCTAGGGGAGCCCTAGCCTGAAGGCTAGGGCAGCCCTAGCCTTAGCCTTGGGGAGCCTAAAGCCTAGGGGAGCCCTAGCCTGAAGGCTAGGGCAGCCCTAGCCTTAGCCTTGGGGAGCCTAAAGCCTAGGGAGCCCTAGCCTGAAGGCTAGGGCAGCCTAGCCTTAGCCTTGGGGAGCCTAAAGCCTAGGGGAGCCCTAGCCTGAAGGCTAGGGCAGCCCTAGCCTTAGCCTTGGGGAGCCTAAAGCCTAGGGGAGCCCTAGCCTGAAGGCTAGGGCAGCCCTAGCCTTAGCCTTGGGGAGCCTAAAGCCTAGGGGAGCCCTAGCCTGAAGGCTAGGGCAGCCCTAGCCTTAGCCTTGGGGAGCCTAAAGCCTAGGGGAGCCCTAGCCTGAAGGCTAGGGCAGCCCTAGCCTTAGCCTTGGGGAGCCTAAAGCCTAGGGGAGCCCTAGCCTGAAGGCTAGGGCAGCCCTAGCCTTAGCCTTGGGGAGCCTAAAGCCTAGGGGAGCCCTAGCCTGAAGGCTAGGGCAGCCCTAGCCTTAGCCTTGGGGAGCCTAAAGCCTAGGGGAGCCCTAGCCTGAAGGCTAGGGCAGCCCTAGCCTTAGCCTTGGGGAGCCTAAAGCCTAGGGGTGCCCTAGCCTGAAGGCTAGGGCAGCCCTAGCCTTAGCCTTGGGGAGCCTAAAGCCTAGGGGTGCCCTAGCCTGAAGGCTCGGGCAGCCCTAGCCTTAGCCTTGGGGAGCCTAAAGCCTAGGGGTGCCCTAGCCTGAAGGCTCGGGCAGCCCTAGCCTTAGCCTTGGGGAGCCTAAAGCCTAGGGGTGCCCTAGCCTGAAGGCTCGGGCAGCCCTAGCCTTAGCCTTGGGGAGCCTAAAGCCTAGGGGTGCCCTAGCCTGAAGGCTCGGGCAGCCCTAGCCTTAGCCTTGGGGAGCCTAAAGCCTAGGGTGCCCTAGCCTGAAGGCTCGGGCAGCCCTAGCCTTAGCCTTGGGGAGCCTAAAGCCTAGGGGTGCCCTAGCCTGAAGGCTCGGGCAGCCCTAGCCTTCGCCTTGGGGAGCCTAAAGCCTAGGGGTGCCCTAGCCTGAAGGCTCGGGCAGCCCTAGCCTTCGCCTTGGGGAGCCTAAAGCCTAGGGGTGCCCTAGCCTGAAGGCTCGGGCAGCCCTAGCCTTCGCCTTGGGGAGCCTAAAGCCTAGGGGTGCCCTAGCCTGAAGGCTCGGGCAGCCCTAGCCTTCGCCTTGGGGAGCCTAAAGCCTAGGGGTGCCCTAGCCTGAAGGCTCGGGCAGCCCTAGCCTTAGCCTTGGGGAGCCTAAAGCCTAGGGGTGCCCTAGCCTGAAGGCTCGGGCAGCCCTAGCCTTCGCCTTGGGGAGCCTAAGCCTAGGGGAGCCCTAGCCTGAAGGCTCGGGCAGCCCTAGCCTTCGCCTTGGGAGCCTAAAGCCTAGGGGAGCCCTAGCCTGAAGGCTCGGGCAGCCCTAGCCTTCGCCTTGGGGAGCCTAAAGCCTAGGGGAGCCCTAGCCTGAAGGCTCGGGCAGCCCTAGCCTTCGCCTTGGGGAGCCTAAAGCCTAGGGGAGCCCTAGCCTGAAGGCTCGGGCAGCCCTAGCCTTCGCCTTGGGGAGCCTAAAGCCTAGGGGAGCCCTAGCCTGAAGGCTCGGGCAGCCCTAGCCTTCGCCTTGGGGAGCCTAAAGCCTAGGGGAGCCCTAGCCTGAAGGCTCGGGCAGCCCTAGCCTTCGCCTTGGGGAGCCTAAAGCCTAGGGGAGCCCTAGCCTGAAGGCTCGGGCAGCCCTAGCCTTCGCCTTGGGGAGCCTAAAGCCTAGGGGAGCCCTAGCCTGAAGGCTCGGGCAGCCCTAGCCTTCGCCTTGGGAGCCTAAAGCCTAGGGGAGCCCTAGCCTGAAGCTCGGGCAGCCCTAGCCTTCGCCTTGGGGAGCCTAAAGCCTAGGGGAGCCCTAGCCTGAAGGCTCGGGCAGCCCTAGCCTTCGCCTTGGGGAGCCTAAAGCCTAGGGGAGCCCTAGCCTGAAGGCTCGGGCAGCCCTAGCCTTCGCCTTGGGGAGCCTAAAGCCTAGGGAGCCCTAGCCTGAAGGCTCGGGCAGCCCTAGCCTTCGCCTTGGGGAGCCTAAAGCCTAGGGGAGCCCTAGCCTGAAGGCTCGGGCAGCCCTAGCCTTCGCCTTGGGGAGCCTAAAGCCTAGGGGAGCCCTAGCCTGAAGGCTCGGGCAGCCCTAGCCTTCGCCTTGGGGAGCCTAAAGCCTAGGGGAGCCCTAGCCTGAAGGCTCGGGCAGCCCTAGCCTTCGCCTTGGGGAGCCTAAAGCCTAGGGGAGCCCTAGCCTGAAGGCTCGGGCAGCCCTAGCCTTCGCCTTGGGGAGCCTAAAGCCTAGGGGAGCCCTAGCCTGAAGGCTCGGGCAGCCCTAGCCTTCGCCTTGGGGAGCCTAAAGCCTAGGGGAGCCCTAGCCTGAAGGCTCGGGCAGGCCCTAGCCTTCGCCTTGGGGAGCCTAAAGCCTAGGGGAGCCCTAGCCTGAAGGCTCGGGCAGCCCTAGCCTTCGCCTTGGGGAGCCTAAAGCCTAGGGGAGCCCTAGCCTGAAGGCTCGGGCAGCCCTAGCCTTCGCCTTGGGGAGCCTAAAGCCTAGGGGAGCCCTAGCCTGAAGGCTCGGGCAGCCCTAGCCTTCGCCTTGGGGAGCCTAAAGCCTAGGGGAGCCCTAGCCTGAAGGCTCGGGCAGCCCTAGCCTTCGCCTTGGGAGCCTAAAGCCTAGGGGAGCCCTAGCCTGAAGGCTCGGGCAGCCCTAGCCTTCGCCTTGGGGAGCCTAAAGCCTAGGGGAGCCCTAGCCTGAAGGCTCGGGCAGCCCTAGCCTTCGCCTTGGGGAGCCTAAAGCCTAGGGGAGCCCTAGCCTGAAGGCTCGGGCAGCCCTAGCCTTCGCCTTGGGGAGCCTAAAGCCTAGGGGAGCCCTAGCCTGAAGGCTCGGGCAGCCCTAGCCTTCGCCTTGGGGAGCCTAAAGCCTAGGGGAGCCCTAGCCTGAAGGCTCGGGCAGCCCTAGCCTTCGCCTTGGGGAGCCTAAAGCCTAGGGGAGCCCTAGCCTGAAGGCTCGGGCAGCCCTAGCCTTCGCCTTGGGGAGCCTAAAGCCTAGGGGAGCCCTAGCCTGAAGGCTCGGGCAGCCCTAGCCTTCGCCTTGGGGAGCCTAAAGCCTAGGGAGCCCTAGCCTGAAGGCTCGGGCAGCCCTAGCCTTCGCCTTGGGGAGCCTAAAGCCTAGGGGAGCCCTAGCCTGAAGGCTCGGGCAGCCCTAGCCTTCGCCTTGGGGAGCCTAAAGCCTAGGGAGCCCTAGCCTGAAGGCTCGGGCAGCCCTAGCCTTCGCCTTGGGGAGCCTAAAGCCTAGGGGAGCCCTAGCCTGAAGGCTCGGGCAGCCCTAGCCTTCGCCTTGGGGAGCCTAAAGCCTAGGGGAGCCCTAGCCTGAAGGCTCGGGCAGCCCTAGCCTTCGCCTTGGGGAGCCTAAAGCCTAGGGGAGCCCTAGCCTGAAGGCTCGGGCAGCCCTAGCCTTAGCCTTGGGGAGCCTAAAGCCTAGGGGAGCCCTAGCCTGAAGGCTCGGGCAGCCCTAGCCTTAGCCTTGGGGAGCCTAAAGCCTAGGGGAGCCCTAGCCTGAAGGCTCGGGCAGCCCTAGCCTTAGCCTTGGGGAGCCTAAAGCCTAGGGGAGCCCTAGCCTGAAGGCTCGGGCAGCCCTAGCCTTAGCCTTGGGGAGCCTAAAGCCTAGGGGAGCCCTAGCCTGAAGGCTCGGGCAGCCCTAGCCTTAGCCTTGGGGAGCCTAAAGCCTAGGGGAGCCCTAGCCTGAAGGCTCGGGCAGCCCTAGCCTTAGCCTTGGGGAGCCTAAAGCCTAGGGGAGCCCTAGCCTGAAGGCTCGGGCAGCCCTAGCCTTAGCCTTGGGGAGCCTAAAGCCTAGGGGAGCCCTAGCCTGAAGGCTCGGGCAGCCCTAGCCTTAGCCTTGGGGAGCCTAAAGCCTAGGGGAGCCCTAGCCTGAAGGCTCGGGCAGCCCTAGCCTTAGCCTTGGGGAGCCTAAAGCCTAGGGGAGCCCTAGCCTGAAGGCTCGGGCAGCCCTAGCCTTAGCCTTGGGGAGCCTAAAGCCTAGGGGAGCCCTAGCCTGAAGGCTCGGGCAGCCCTAGCCTTAGCCTTGGGGAGCCTAAAGCCTAGGGGAGCCCTAGCCTGAAGGCTCGGGCAGCCCTAGCCTTAGCCTTGGGGAGCCTAAAGCCTAGGGGAGCCCTAGCCTGAAGGCTCGGGCAGCCCTAGCCTTAGCCTTGGGGAGCCTAAAGCCTAGGGGAGCCCTAGCCTGAAGGCTCGGGCAGCCCTAGCCTTAGCCTTGGGGAGCCTAAAGCCTAGGGGAGCCCTAGCCTGAAGGCTCGGGCAGCCCTAGCCTTAGCCTTGGGGAGCCTAAAGCCTAGGGGAGCCCTAGCCTGAAGGCTCGGGCAGCCCTAGCCTTAGCCTTGGGGAGCCTAAAGCCTAGGGGAGCCCTAGCCTGAAGGCTCGGGCAGCCCTAGCCTTAGCCTTGGGGAGCCTAAAGCCTAGGGGAGCCCTAGCCTGAAGGCTCGGGCAGCCCTAGCCTTAGCCTTGGGGAGCCTAAAGCCTAGGGGAGCCCTAGCCTGAAGGCTCGGGCAGCCCTAGCCTTAGCCTTGGGGAGCCTAAAGCCTAGGGGAGCCCTAGCCTGAAGGCTCGGGCAGCCCTAGCCTTAGCCTTGGGGAGCCTAAAGCCTAGGGAGCCCTAGCCTGAAGGCTCGGGCAGCCCTAGCCTTAGCCTTGGGGAGCCTAAAGCCTAGGGGAGCCCTAGCCTGAAGGCTCGGGCAGCCCTAGCCTTAGCCTTGGGGAGCCTAAAGCCTAGGGGAGCCCTAGCCTGAAGGCTCGGGCAGCCCTAGCCTTAGCCTTGGGGAGCCTAAAGCCTAGGGAGCCCTAGCCTGAAGGCTCGGGCAGCCCTAGCCTTAGCCTTGGGGAGCCTAAAGCCTAGGGAGCCCTAGCCTGAAGGCTCGGGCAGCCCTAGCCTTAGCCTTGGGGAGCCTAAAGCCTAGGGGAGCCCTAGCCTGAAGGCTCGGGCAGCCCTAGCCTTAGCCTTGGGAGCCTAAAGCCTAGGGGAGCCCTAGCCTGAAGGCTCGGGCAGCCCTAGCCTTAGCCTTGGGGAGCCTAAAGCCTAGGGGAGCCCTAGCCTGAAGGCTCGGGCAGCCCTAGCCTTCGCCTTGGGGAGCCTAAAGCCTAGGGGTGCCCTAGCCTGAAGGCTCGGGCAGCCCTAGCCTTCGCCTTGGGGAGCCTAAAGCCTAGGGGTGCCCTAGCCTGAAGGCTCGGGCAGCCCTAGCCTTCGCCTTGGGGAGCCTAAAGCCTAGGGGTGCCCTAGCCTGAAGGCTCGGGCAGCCCTAGCCTTAGCCTTGGGGAGCCTAAAGCCTAGGGGAGCCCTAGCCTGAAGGCTCGGGCAGCCCTAGCCTTAGCCTTGGGGAGCCTAAAGCCTAGGGGAGCCCTAGCCTGAAGGCTCGGGCAGCCCTAGCCTTAGCCTTGGGGAGCCTAAAGCCTAGGGGAGCCCTAGCCTGAAGGCTCGGGCAGCCCTAGCCTTAGCCTTGGGGAGCCTAAAGCCTAGGGGAGCCCTAGCCTGAAGGCTCGGGCAGCCCTAGCCTTAGCCTTGGGGAGCCTAAAGCCTAGGGGAGCCCTAGCCTGAAGGCTCGGGCAGCCCTAGCCTTCGCCTTGGGGAGCCTAAAGCCTAGGGGAGCCCTAGCCTGAAGGCTCGGGCAGCCCTAGCCTTCGCCTTGGGGAGCCTAAAGCCTAGGGGAGCCCTAGCCTGAAGGCTCGGGCAGCCCTAGCCTTCGCCTTGGGGAGCCTAAAGCCTAGGGGAGCCCTAGCCTGAAGGCTCGGGCAGCCCTAGCCTTCGCCTTGGGGAGCCTAAAGCCTAGGGGAGCCCTAGCCTGAAGGCTCGGGCAGCCCTAGCCTTCGCCTTGGGGAGCCTAAAGCCTAGGGGAGCCCTAGCCTGAAGGCTCGGGCAGCCCTAGCCTTCGCCTTGGGGAGCCTAAAGCCTAGGGGAGCCCTAGCCTGAAGGCTCGGGCAGCCCTAGCCTTCGCCTTGGGGAGCCTAAAGCCTAGGGGAGCCCTAGCCTGAAGGCTCGGGCAGCCTAGCCTTCGCCTTGGGGAGCCTAAAGCCTAGGGGAGCCCTAGCCTGAAGGCTCGGGCAGCCCTAGCCTTCGCCTTGGGGAGCCTAAAGCCTAGGGGAGCCCTAGCCTGAAGGCTCGGGCAGCCCTAGCCTTCGCCTTGGGGAGCCTAAAGCCTAGGGGAGCCCTAGCCTGAAGGCTCGGGCAGCCCTAGCCTTCGCCTTGGGGAGCCTAAAGCCTAGGGGAGCCCTAGCCTGAAGGCTCGGGCAGCCCTAGCCTTCGCCTTGGGGAGCCTAAAGCCTAGGGGAGCCCTAGCCTGAAGGCTCGGGCAGCCCTAGCCTTCGCCTTGGG
>NW_027457737.1:5000-45691 GCF_050624435.1 Tenrec ecaudatus
AAAATATGAAAATCATAATTTATAATTTATCAAGGTTCATGAAAGAGGGAGAGTGGGAGAGGGAGGGGAAAATTAGGAACTGATATCAAGGGCTCCAGTACAAAGCAAACGCTTTGAAAATGATGATGGCAGCATATGTACAAATGTGCTTGACAATGGATGAATGCATGAATTGTGATAAGAGCCCTAAGAGCCCCCAATAAAAGTATTTAATAAAAAAGAAAGCATTAGTATTGTAAAGCATAATACCTAGATTTGGAGAGCACAATCAACTCCTCAAGCATGGGAGACTTCCTCTAGTTTTTGGAAGATGCCCTGGAAACGTCCCGATGTGTTATGCAAATTCACAGACAGCATTGGCTTCTCTGGGTATGTAGAGACCTTCAGCATCTACAGAACTTCTAAGTTTAACTCAGTACCTTAAAATTCTTGGTGTGCAAAAGATTTGTGAAGGGAAGGCAAGCTTGATTCAAGGCAAGACAAACCTGCAGGGAAGGAGCGAGACTCAGGAGCCGCTGTCATATTCAGCTCAAGGGGACAATTAAGGGAAGGTCTAGAAGGGGCTGGGGAGGGTTTTACTTTTAGCATATGAATTTTCTTTTCCAAAAGATAATTTAAAAGAGAATTAGACAAGGGAAGCTTGTGTCAGATTAAATATATATTTCTAGGGGAATATTTATTTAACTGCATCAAGAAATGAATAAGCACCACACTTAGGGGGTGGAGAGGAGGAGGGCACATTTCAAGGCACTGTCTCTAACTGTAGGTTGACATTTCCATTAAGTCAATTCTTTCTCTTAACAACCCTATAGAATAGGGCTGCCCTTGTAGGCTTCTGAGTCTATAAATCTTCATGGGTGTGTAGAGAATTCTTCCCCCTGCAGAGCCATTGGAAATTTAGAATGACTGACCTTGCATTTAGCAGCACACTGCATAATGAACCCCACACGCAGGGCTTTCCAAGATATCTAGAACATTCTTATCTACTCTTGGAGTGACTCTCTTAGAAGTCATTCAACATTACTTATGACTATATAGGCAGAAGGTATGCAAATAGACCCCTCCCCTGCTGAGGAAAACCATCCAAGTCCCAACTCTGAAGCTCTTGGACAGTTGCTCCACCTCTGGAATTCCAAGGTACCCCCATTCAAGACTGAACAAATCAAGTCACAGTGGAATCTCTATTGAGCTCAATTTTCCTTTTTGGAATTTCAAAAGATGCTTTGATGCAGAGAAAGTGTGCATGAGGGGGCATGAGTGAGAGGCAGTAAATATGATTTTCAGGATCAGGATGTCTGTGTGTTTGCAGGTGTCCAGTGTGAGGTGGAGCTATGGCATCTGAGGGAGACTTGAGGCAGTCGGAGGCTTCTCTGATATTCTCCCGTACAGTCTCTGCATTCATTGCCTGTATTTATAATATACACTGGATCTGCCTAGCCCCAGAGAAGGGGCGGCAGTGGGTTTCATACATGAATAGTGTTGGTAGGACTCTCCGAAGGGCCAATTTACCATCTCCAAAGACAATGGTAAGGACATACTATAACTTCAAATGGACAACCTGAACTTCAAGGACACAGTTTTGTATTTCTGTGCAAAAGATGCACAGTATGGTAGTTACATAATCTGGTGTGAATTTGGGACTTCAGAGGATAAAGAGGGAAGGGTTGGAGTCTGTCAATTGGATCATAGCCAATGAAGCCTCTGCGTGGGCATGGCCTTCTGAGAATTCTGGGAAATCCCGTATTCCATCTTGGAGGTGGAAGAGAGACTCTCTAATCCCTGGGAGACACCCTACTGACAAGGGTGACTCTCTGTGAGACATCCCTGAATAGAAGCCACATGGACCTACCCCATGCAGCCCTGGGTTCTGGAGAAGCCATGTAGAGACCCGTCTCCGCTGAAAAGCTTACAATGCCACTGGATCCAAAGACTTTCTGCCCACTGGCCTGTGATCATCTTGCATTCTGGATCATTGCATATATTTCATAAGTATGAAGAGGAATTTATACATTGGTATCCGACACATGGGCTAATAATGGACTTATGGGCTTGGACCTAACTGGGGTTAAGATGCTTTCTAAATGTACAATTGCCCTTTATATTAAATCTCTTATACACAATATACGTGTGTCTATGGATTGGTTTCTCTAGTCTACCCAGACCAACGCACACAGTGAGGAGAAGTCAGAGTTAACCCAGACATGAATGTACCCTAGTGGAAGAGGTTAGGCTGCAGGAATCCCTCAGGATCTGCAGAGCACAGGACTCAGACCCAGGAGCAGGTCCAAATGGAGCTTCACTACTGGCTTCCTGTTGTGTCTGGGGATTCTTCTCCTTCTCAGCATCCCTCAGGGAATCAGTGCATCTCCTCCCGTCTTTCTGAAACACTCACCCAATCTCCCTCTGATGATAGGATGATTTCAAACTTAGCTTGTTTCGTTTTTCCCTTGAATTGTCTCAAATTTCCCATGTAATTGGTAATTCGTGCATCTAGGACAAATTCTGTTCAAATCATCGGCTTCATCAAAAACTTTATCCCTTGCTTTCAATAACCCTCCTGTATTCCCTCCTTCCTCGGGATAACAGTCCCTGCTGTGCAAAGGATCTAACTTTATTATCTTTGTATGTGTGTGTGTGTGTATATATATATATATATATTTCCAGACAACATACTACATGAACTTACCACCAGTAGCCCAATCCTAGATCAAGTCACCTCTCTCCATTCATCCAAACGGAGACTTTCTTCTCTGAGTTCATTCATTTTATTCATTCACAGCTCCTGTCTGTCCTTGTCCACCACAGGCTAATTTGAGAGTCAGGTTTTTTCTCCAAAGGCTGTTTAATTTAGCAGTTGTGAATATTGATACAAGAGTAGGAAAAGGGAGATAAGACACATTTTATGCTTAGTCTCAACATGCCTCCCCAGACCTCACCTCCCTTCCTGCTCTATGTCCCCTTGTGCATGGGCTATAAGCGTCCTATTCTGTACAGGGCACCCACAGGTTCCCTTCAAGTTCTGTCAGAATATCCTTCTCTAGAGACATGCCCAGGGACTGATTTTCTGTCAATCAGTACTGTGACTGCTGTAGTTATGATCACATATTTCTGAGTCAGGCACACACAGAGGGAAAGGCTATGGGAACCCAGACACATACACCCATACAGGGAGAGGGCGGGGCTCAGGGGTCACTCAAGCCCACAGATAACAGGGACCCTCAGGGGAGAAATGTAGAGGAGCCTAAGAAGGATTAGTTAAATTAGGTACCTATTTCCTCTACCTGCAGAGAAAATGTCTCTGCCACACACCTCCACATTCTTGTAGCTCAGTGTGTATATTCTTGTATGCACTTTGTCTGTTTTTTTGTATGTGCTAGTACACATGAACTACTCTGTGCCTTAATATGTTATACTATGTGACAGAACTTGTAGTCTGTTCTGCATTGATTCTATTATTATAATTCTAGTATATTTCAGTGTGTCTTTGTGGGTTTTTTCTTAAGTAAATGCATGTATATTTATTAATCTGAGGGTATTGTATGAAGATTTGTTAGTTCTAGTATATGTGCTGATTTGTTCATAGTAGGCATGTGTATGTTAATATGACTGTTAAAACACAAATGTCATTATGTGAGTTTCCTGCTTGCGTGTGTTCAGTCCAACCCATGTGAGCTCTTCAAACTTTATGAGCTCACATCTCCTTGAATAAAATACTTTATTGAGTGTTAAGAAATTACTAAGCTTGGGGGAATCCATTAGAGGCCCATAGTAATATGCACAGCAGAGTACGCTAATCAGTGAAACTTCTTTTTAAAGTGGACAATAAGAAACAGAAGGACATGAACAGCAAATCCTAGAGGTGAACTAGTCAATGCAGAGACATCCTTAACTAGGAAACAGGCCCAGAGGGATGTTTATTTTCTCCTCTCTGAAGCTCTTGTGTTTATGGATGGCAATGATAAAGCCTTTGTAAAAGAATGCACGCTACACTCAAAGGATGTCTAGTTGTAGGTACATGGGTGATGCCAAGAGCCAACGTGAATGCAGAAGTTTAAAGGTAAATGAGATGGATCAAGGAAAAGGATGACTTATCTTCCATCATCTTTGCCCAGAGAATGGGGTTCAAGCTCTCTAAATAAGGTTAACTGATGAAAAACAACACAAACTATTGGAGAGGGCTTACTCCTATTCCTTTCAAACAGCTAAAAGAACTCAAGGTTGCTTGTGCCCAATATGGCCCAACTGCCTCTTTTACTCAATCTTTATTAGATACACTTTCCTTCGAGGTGCTTCCCGCCGCAGAATGGAAACAATTGGCTTTTGAAAATGCAAATACTGCTTGCCAGGCAGCGCTGAGACCTTTTGGAAAAAAGGGCAACCTGTCCGATTATATCAGACTATGCTCAGACATTGACCCTTTCTTTACTCAGGGGCTTGCGATAGCAGCTGCTTTGTAAGGAAAAACAGTAAAGGAGGGTTAATGATACTATGGAACTTATGGGAGCCCTGCAGGCTGGGCTCCCTTCCCCCTCTGCTATTCCAGCCAATACATATAAGATCATTTTAGATTTAAAAGATTGTTTTTATACCACACCCTTGGATCCAAAATATTGTAAAAGATTTGCCTTTAGTGTCCCTTCCACCAACTTCAAAGAGCCTATGAAGAGATATCATTGGCTTGTTTTGCCTGGAGGAATGGCCCCAACCCGCTATTAATATGGGGAGGAGGGCATGTTTGGGTTTTTACACAGGATGCTGATGGAGCATGGGGGCTGCCTGAATGGTTGGTGCAGTTTGCAAACCATGCAGATGGTAATTTGCCTCAGAGTGCTTCTGGGGACATGGCTCAGTGAGAAGTACTAGGCTTAAGTTTCTGATCCACCACTCTTACTTCCTGCTGTCTGGGAAGGTCTGGAAATCAAGATGTGGGTTAATGACTCACGCCCTCCCTGTACAAAGTGAAGGAAATGTTATTCCACCCACTCCACAGTCTTTTTCCTCATGTAGACTAGAGATTCAAAAGAATAATAAAACCATATTGTGGAGATCATGTCTCACAGACAAGCCCATCAGGTATAACGTCACAAAAGAGAGATATATCATCGATTGGTCTGTCAACCAGGACAATACTCAAAAAAAAAAAAAAAAAAACACTGCCAAATGGGAAAAGGGGCTGTCTGCAGGACTTTGGTGGTCAGACTTGGGTTTTCCACAAACTCAGTGGTGGAAAATAGGGGCTGCTTAGGGGGACATGAAGCTTATGGGCCCTACCTCCAGACCACAGGGAAATGTTACTGCCTGCGTACCATCGCCTTATGTACTTTTGGCAGGGAATATTACTATAGATCATGATGATTCTAAGTTTAACAGGTCTTGTAATAACTGCAATTTGTCTAATTGTATTACCTGGTCCCCTGAAGGTATTGTCATCGCCATTTTATATCAACCTTCTTTTGTTATGCTGCCAGTGAATATTACTGGGCGTTGGTATTCAGAAAGAGGGTTACAGGTATTAGAAGAGACTGAAAAAGCATCAACCAGATTTAAGTGTTTTGTAGGTTTGCTTATAGCAAGTATTTTAGCTATATTAAGTTTAGTTGCTACTGCTACTACTGCAGCAATTGTACTTTCACAAATCTTACAAACTGCCCACTGTGGAAATGAATTATCCAAAGATGTGACTAATGTTTTGGGTACTCAAGAAGATATAGACAGGAAGTTAGAACAAAAAGTAAATGCTCTTTATGACATGGTCATGTATTTAGGAGACGAGGTGCAGGGGCTTAAGGCCAGGTCTAGTCTACAGTGCCATGCTGTACATACATGGATCTGTGTTACACCTAAATAGTACACTAACAGTCAGTATAGCTGGATTAAAGTGTAGAATCATCTTCAAGGTACTTGGCACAATGCTAATGAGTCTTTAGATTGATTACAACTCCATCAAGAAATATTAGCCATAAAAGATGCTAAGTCTCTTTATTTTGATGTCGACAAGGTTGCTGAGGATTGGCTCCAGCATTTTCAAGATTCTTTCCTTTCGTTAGGAAATCTCAGAGGCCTACCTCACATGCTTTTTCTCTAGTCACAGTGGGAGTGTGTGTATTGTTTATCTTATGCATACTCCCTATGATACTGCACAAGGTTATGGTTGAATTATTGGCTTTAGGAACAAAATTACAGGAAGTACACCTGCATACTTCACTCCCTCCCCAAACAGGAGTATAAGGCAGAGTTTGGTTAGTCAGACGGGTAAAATCGAGTCTGAGTATTCCAACCTAAGACAGGTCATAGTCTCCTGCAGACAGTGACTGATGACGGGTAAGGGCGATTTCAGGACTTCACAACCTAAGACAGACACAGTGATCTGCTGACGTTTTGAGTAAAGACGTCTTCAGTAAATAAAAAAGCGGGGGCTGTTGAAGGCCATTAAGACTCAGCTTTGAAACAGCTGATAAGTCTCATGAACTATGTATCAGTGTTTGCTGATTTCTTCTGTGACTTTACGTTTTGAACATACTGTTAAGAACAAGAACAACAACAACAAAAAAAGAACAAGAAAGTATGCAAAGTCTGGGAAGATAGGTTGTTTAATTTTCTCAGGGATGTCTGCCTTGGCAGAAGACAAAATTGCTATGTGTAGCAAATGTGCTTGCTTAACAATGAGATAATAAACCCTGGGTTGTTTCTGCATGGATAAAAGGAGTATGTAAAACAAACCCGAAGCTTCAGTATTCACTGTTGCCCTCCCAATACTTTTAATCTCTTCTTTTTACCCTAATAATCATTCCCCCTCTTTCAGGACGGTTTGACTCCTGAGCTGGCTCCGACAGCCCCTCCTTGATCAAAATTCTTAATCTAAAGCTTGAGTAAATTTTAACTCCTTCCAGAAAAAAATTGGTTGGTGTATAGAAAAAAGACCAAACAAACAAATATCCTGAATACTGAAAGTATAACAGTCAAGAGATCAATCATTGCATTAGATAAATCTGCTGAACAATGCCTCTTTAGAGTATTGAAAGGAAAAGATATTACCTGGAGGACTGGTTTCACCTGACCAAAGCAGGCTATTGTCAATTGACTCTTGTGCATTTGAAAGATGAACAAAGGAAGGCTGAAGAAGAATGAATATATTAGAATTGTAGTTCTGGACAAGAATGTCCCACATACCATGGACATGCAAAGGACAAACAAGTCTGTTTTGGAAGATGTAATGTCAGAGTGCTACTTAGAGGCAAGGATGGTGAGAGTTCATATTATATACTTTGGACATATATCAGAAAAGATCATTCCTCGAAAAGGATATTTTGTTTGGTAAAGATGACGGGCAGTGAAAAACATGAATCCCACTACCAAATGGATTAACAAAGTGACTGCGACAAATGGTTCACCAAACCCGAAGAATGATATTCCTGCTCAAATTGCCTAATGCACAGAGAGGACCATAGGGCCATCCCAATCACAAGACACGGCATCCCTTAATGACCCACAGCGCTATGAGGGACAACACTGTGGCACACTGTGGGAAATGTGCTCGATCTGACTTCACCACACTGGGGCAAAACTCTAAGGGCATGCAACAGAGCAGCAAGAGGAGCAAAGCAATGAAGTGCCCGGGAAATACAAAACAACAGACTGAGTGGCCAAGGCATGGTACCACATCAGACTCAACCAACAGTAAAATACTCCTAATGATCAACGAACAAACCTGGAATGATTCTTAAGTCGTTTCTCTTTTTTCCCGGTGGTTGCTTCCTTTTTTGTTGTTGTTGTTATTTTGCTCTGTCTTGTTTCTGTGCTTATTATTGTCTCCGCATGTCTATCTAGATAAGATTGGCAGGATAAACACACCAGAGGAGACAACAATGGGGCTGATGGTTCTGGGGTGGGGTGGGGGGATAAAGGAAACAGGGAAGTGGGGGAAAGGAAGTGGCTGTAAGCCTGGGGTCAAGGGCACAAGTGATCTAAAATCGACGTTGAGGAGAGTGTAGGATGCCTGGTAGGGCGTGATCAAGGGCAATGTAATGAGAGGAATTACTGAAAACTGATGAAGGCCAAACATGATAGTGGGACAAGAGGAAAGTAAAAGGAAATAGAGGAAAGAAGTAGGAGACAAAGGGCATTTATAGAGTTCTAAATACAGTCATTTACATATGTACACATATATATGACAAAAGGGTAACGTATCTATGTAAATATATTTAAATTTTAAGTATAAAAGTAGCAGATAGACATTGGACCTCTACCCCATTACTCTCTCAATGAAAGAAGACTTTGTTCTAATAACCTGGCATTCCATGATGCTCAGCTTCCTGACACAATCGATTAAGACAAAATGGTGCAGAAGCAAATATGGTGAAGAAAGTTGATGCTGCCTGGCTATCAAAAGATATAGCTTCTGGGGTCCTAAAGGCCATCAAACTGAGAAGCTACAAAGTCCACATGGAAGAAGCACACAAGCCTGTGTGATCATGAGGTGTCAATAGGATCAGGTATCTGGCATCAGAGACACAGAACAAAAAATCCTATCAATTTGAAAGAGGGGTAGTGTGGAGTGAGACCCAAAGTCCATCTGTAGGCAATTGGACACCCCCTTACAGAAGGGTGTGTTACACAGAAACAAAACCAGGACACTTGTGAATATATATAGATATGTGCATACATACATCTATTACATATACAATATATAATCATTATATATAAAACCATTATATATAATCATTATATATTATTATATATTCTATATAATGGATAGACATATAAAGCACAAAAGAATATAGCAGCTAATTTGTTCACACAGCTGTCCAGAGTGCTCAGTTCAACTCACTTCCGTGAAACATTTAATATACTGGAAGTCCTTCAACTCATGAGGGCCACTGGGTCCAAGGTCAAGGAAGCAGACAGGTGAGTCTTATGTACGGCAATGCAGGCAGTCTGGACACAGGCAGCAAACAAAGGGCAGATCATCAACAAAGAGCAAGAAGATAGGATCCAACAGTCCCAAGCTCAAGTGATGCATACATCAGCAACATGATGAAGCACTTCTCAAAGGAACCTCAAGCTCTAGCGACATGATCCACAGGTTGTTAGGCCAACACTTAGTGTAGCTCACAAGTTGTGGCAGAGAACTAGCAGGCGCACCCTGATCTGATGAGAAGAGTGCAAGAGAGAGAGGGGCACGGTTTGCCTAGCCATTTATCTCTTTGCCCTCCAATCAAACTGCAACATTATTTATACCATGTTCCTATGAGCCAGGTTGGCACAATAAACTAACCTATCAGAATGGGTCACAAGGATGAGCCAGTTAGGGTTCAGTATAACACCTATGAAACATACAACTTTTCTCTAGTTGTTTAGTGCTCCCCCACCCCACAATCATGACCCCAAATCTACTGTACGAAACTGGCTAGACCAGAGAATGCACATGGGTACCGAAAAGAGCTAGAAACACAGGGAATCAAGGGCAGATAAACCCATCAGGACCAATAATCAGAGTGGCAATACCAGGAGAGTAAGGGGTAGGTGAGGGGTGAAAGGGGAAATGAACACAATGATCTACATATAACCCCTTCTCAGGGGGATGGACAACAGAAAAGTGGGTGAAGGGAGACATCAGACAGTATAAGACACGAAAAAGCAATAAAAATTATAATTTATCAGGGCTTCATGAGGGAAGAATAAAATGAGCTGATACAGCGCTCAAGTAGAAAGAAAATGTTTTGAAAATGATGATAGCAACATGTACAAATGTGTGTAACACAATTGATATATGCATGGATTGTAATACAAGCTGTACAAGCCCCTGATAAAATGAGTTAAAATAAATAAATTTTTTAAAAACATGCGTTCATCCTCAATTATGAGGATGGCACAGGAGAGTGCAATGTTTTGTTCTGTTGTGCAATGGGTCCCAGTGAGATGGCACTGACTCAATGACAGCTGATATGACAACAGTCTCAGAAACCACAAATATACACCCAGCGCAAACACAAAGACATTAGTGTGTTATGTTTACAAAAGATATTATTTCTCTCATGAAAAAAAGGGAAGAGGTTTCTTCAGTTAAAAAAAGTTGGAACAAACAAGGTGACAACAAAATCACTGAGGCATTTCCACCCCTCATTAGCCCATTCTTTTGGTGAGCTGAAGGCAGTTCTCTAAGGGCCTCACAGCATGCCAGGTGGCAGAGTACTTTCAGGAACATGGGCTCTAGTCTAAAACAACACACTCACTAAGTGGTGAGCAGCTATTTGTCTGTCTAGGAAACTGTAAATCATGCAGTCCTGTACACTGAGGGTTCAGCTGGAAGTTCAGAGGATCCAGCAGAGCAAGAGACTGACAATAATTACTCACTGGATTGCAGGATGCTTAGAAGGTCTACAATCAATTGAATCAAAATAAAATTTCTTGAGAAACTTCCAGCCTAACTGTAAGATAGATGAAAACTAAAAATTCTGGCAGCTAGAGTATTCACATAAGATTAATAAGCACTTTTTTACTGTTTTGTTGCTTAAGTTCAACTTATTGGGTTCCAACATAACAATAGTTTTTAGAGAGCACTTAGTAACATTTTCTATGAGACAAGAAACAACCTGATACCCATGTCAGATGACGATATTTTAAGAAAACTATAGACGAGTGTTGATAATGGATCTGAATGAAAAAGTTATTTTTAAAATAGGAAACTGAGTCAGACAATATATTAAAATAAGCATGCATCAAGATTAATTCTAATTCATCCCAGAATTGATTTAACACAAGAAAATGAACACTCAAATATGCCTAGTGATGGGGGAAAAGTCAATTATCTAAATTGACACAGAATGAATAATAAACAAAGTAAAAAGCTTTTCATGTTAAAAAAAAACAACTACAAATCTAACATGAAATAGGTAAAACTCAATATGCTAATATACATTCTTGTAAAAAAAACTTTGAAAATGTCACATGTAAGAGAAAGAGAAAAAAGTTCACCCCACCGCAGAATCAGGATAAACATACATATCCATTTTCACCACTCATATTAAAAATGATACTAGCTAGATTGATCAGAAAAAAGGAATTAATAAAAAGAAGAAAATGACTTCCAAAAAGAAGAAAAGAAAATTCCTTATTCATCATAAATTGAAGATGTCATGTAAAAAAGTTGCCAATTGAAGGCAAACAAGCGGCCATCAAGCTCGGAAACAACAAAGCCCACAGAGAAGTGCGCAACCTAAGCGAATACAAGGTGTTGAACGGACCAGGTGGCAGACACCTAGAACAAAAACCATCATTGAACCTCGAAGGAGCTTCTTCCGTGTGAATAAAACGCAGGCTGAACTTCATAGCAGGTTCCAGATTCTCAGGAATTCCACGGGCTGTATTGCTCAGAGCTAGAACCCACTGCTTGGGGCACACTTGAACTGAAAAATCTTGCTGGACTCACGGCTTTCCCAAAGACCCAAGATTCTCAAAGAACGAGCGTAAGGTTGACGGAAAAAAAACTGCCGGTGGCGCCTTTTTGCCTTGAAACCGGCAAGAAGCAAGATTTTCCTTAAACCATGAATCTCAGAAACATTGTGATCGTGAAGGAAAACCAGGGAGAGCAGATGTACTTCCAATAATCCAACACTTAAATGAAACCTCAAACCTAAATCCTATCCTAAAACCAACCCTAATCCTAACCCTAACCTAGGTCAAAACCTAGCCCTAGGTCTAAACCTAAAAAGAGGTGTAACCCTAAGCCTAGGTCTAATTCTGTATACTCCTAAACTTAAACTGAACCCTAACCTAAGGCTCACCCTAAACCAAGCCCTAACCCTAACCATATGTCTACCCTAAGGCTAAGCCTAATCCTAACCCCAAATCTGATGTGAACATGCAGCTCCCCCTACAACTAACCTTACTCCTAACCGTCACCCTTCGCCTGAACCTAACTTAACTCTATCCATCACCTTCAATCCAAGCCTCCATATCACCGTTAATGTAATCCAATCCCTTAAACTAGACAGAGAGCTAAACTTATCCACAACCAAAATGGATGTAACACACAAGCCGCAAGCCTGACCCCAACTCTTAACCTCGCACACTTTCTAACCCTCACACAAATATTAACCCTAACCCATACCTAAACAGTCAAGTTTACCATAGGCCTAAATGAGACAATAGGTTCTTTCATCCTTAAGCACTCTTACCTAAAACCTCACACTCACCCTACATTTCATCCACAACCTTACCATAACCCGAATCCTCACGCAGCCGTAACTCTAACCTGAACTCGAACACTGTCTCTAAACATGCCCACATGCCTGTACCTATGCCCGTTTAAAGTTAACCCTAAACCAAAATCTTCGGTCCCACTATTTTGCAGCATTTTAAAGAAGTACACTGGGAAAGCTTTTTCTGCAAGGAAGAAACTGCAGGCGGCGTGGCTGAAATGAGAATATCATGCTGCACGAGCTCTTTGCCCTCAGATGTAGAAGTGTCATCATTGGGCTTTATAGAGAAACGGGACTTTAATAAGTGATCATCAACCTCTGTGAATTCCCTTTGTTCTAGACGCCTGAAATAAAGAGTTGTCCTGAGTCACATAAACCTCCACCGAGTGGTCTTAATGTGGCGCGGGAACATGCCGATATAAGAGAATTCCGAAGAAGGCTGAACGTCCACAATTGAATGGTCATTGCCAGAAATGAAGTGGCAGCCGGATCAGACTGGGAAACTTAAGCTTCCATTAGACAATGAAGATGTGAGAATCTGGTACGTCCACAATTCACGGTTTCCTTAGATCCATGAAATTCCTTGTTGAATTTCAGTCAGAAAATGAAAACTCCGGAGCCTCTGTTCAGCAGGCCCGGGTTTAGCTCCCAGAGGCACACTGGTGCTCCTCTAGAATCTGGATAAAAATCGTTTTCACGGGAATAAGGAATCTTGATCAAGCCAGGTGGGTCTTGACAAACGAAATTGCTGCTTGTGCTGGCTATACTGACAAGCACCCACTTGTGCTAGTCCATGGCTTATTCAGCACAGGAATCTGCATCAATTGAGCCAAGACAAAGGAAAGCTCAGGGAGGCAGCACCCGTTTAGAAAAGCATTTGTACTTTGAAGAGGAGGCCAATGATGTGAAAAGACATACCCATGGCAAATAGTTTTCATCATGGGCAGAATTTCACGGAGCAATATTGCTGGGAGAGAAAAGGCACCACCTGAGTGAGCCATGCTCAACAAAACTACCTAGGGCAGGAGCCCGGTTGCCCCCAGGCACTAGGCGTGTCAGGCCTCAGCATTGTAAGGAGAGTTCACTGAAGTCCCTGAGTGAAGTTTTCTCCGCTGTCCTACGTCTACGTTCCTAAAATTTACTCTGTGGTTTCTGATGATCCTGGGTTATGAACGGCCACCATTCACCGTTCTCCTTACACTCGTGCGTCTCCATCGACCTTAAAAGAAAGGGAGGACATGCAACTGCTGGCAGGTAAATTCAGCAAAGTTTGTTTCAACACAAAAGAGACAGCTCTGTGGTGACCCGTCTTCCACGGTAAAACATTTAATTACAACTCTCTTTTATACACGTGTGTCTGTGGATTTCAACATTTCAGTGCACAGATTAGCACATTCCCATAGAGGAGTGAACCTCCCTTCCGTCATGTCTATAGGTATTTCTCCTTCCTATGGGCAGCTGGACAGTAATTTATCTGGGGAACGTCTTGTAAACCAGGACAATGGTGCTTCCCCAGCTTTCTGTGATGAAGGGCCAGGCCATTGGTTACCTTTATAAAAGTCTCCTGACACGTCCTAGTGATGTCTGTTTCTGGGACCATAGTGGCTTCCTCTTCCTCGGTTGGTCTTGTTGGTAGGTGCTGTCCAGTTGGTCTGCTTCAAAGCAACCCCAATGTACAGGACAAGGAAAGGCTTGCCAGTCCTGGGCCACCCTCATTTCTTTCTGATGTTTGAACCCATCGTTGCAGCTCCCGTGGCCATGCATCCTGCAAATGGCCTGGCTCTTTGTCACTGATCCTCCCCTTTAATCTGACCAAAAGTGTTCGTCATCTGGTCCTCTCTCTGACAAGGTTCTGCCTAGTTTTACTAGTCCTCCACTACCTGACAGTGTATCAATGATTAGCATAAGGTTTTCAGTGGTGTATTTTGTCATCCTCAGTGTGTCCTTATTGGGGGCTCTTACAACTCTTGTTACAATCCATACACCAATTGTATCTGACGTAGTCATACGTATATTGCCATCATTCTTTTCTAGACATTTACTTTCTATTGAGCCCTTGGGATCAGCTCCCCTTTTTTTCCTCCTCCCCCACTCGTGGTTCCTTGATAGATTATAGATTGTTATTATTTTCATATCTCACATCGACCATTGTCTCTTTTATCCTCAGCTTTCTGTTGCTCCTCTCCCTGCGAGGGGTGTGCGGTTATATGTCATTTGGTATCTCTATTCCCATTCCTGTTCCTGGGTTCCATGTGTTGTGAGTTTTATCTCTTGCTAATACCTATGCACTCTAGTCCAGAGTGGGAAGCGGCACTGGGGTGATGATAGTGGGCGGTGATGAGACCTCAAGGGGTCAGAGGCAGATTGTGTGATTCATTGGTGCGATCCATATCTCCTCAGGGGGGCCTCCACCCAGTGGGACACAGCATCTGGGAGGCTTGTGGCTTTCTCCTGAGACAGCATGGTGGCCAAGGGCCCAGGCATTGAGGGTGGGACTCTGGGCCTGGGGTGGCAGCACTTGCAGAAGCCACCCCCTCCCCCAGGCACCCACCTGGATATGGATGAGCACGTGAGACAGTTGGCTGTGAACTTTGAGGGTGGCCTCAGTGTCTCAGAGCAGGTGGGGTCTGGCCTGAGTCAGCTCCCACAGCTCCAACCAGGAAGCCCTGCCCCCAGGCGGGGGTCAGCAGTTATCCCAGCATGCTCATTCCTCCCCCTCAGCTTCTGTCTGGTCAGCCCTTCAGCTTCCTGGCTGGGTTTAGAACTTGTCCTAAGCTCCCAGAGGGCCACCGTCCTGAGATCTTGCTCAGCGCTTCAGGCCTTTCTGCAAACTCTCCTCCCAGGAGCCCATTATCACTAGCAGTTTACCCCTTGCTCTAACGATGCTCCAGGAGGCCTGCTTGGGAAGTGTTGGGCTGTTGCCTGGTTCAGTCCCACTAACTGCTCCTCAGGAGAAAGAAGAGGTTCCCTGCTCTTGGAAAGATTTACTGGCTTGCAAACCCTCTGGAGGATCCCCATGAGTCAGTAGGTGGGGTCATTCTAAAGCCCGGCACTCCGCAGGTAGCCACGTTGTGTGCCACCCAGGCATGCTGTGTGTTTGGAGGAGACTGCACACCCTTCAAAGGTAGAAGCTGCACCCCTCCATGGTTCATGCATGCAGCAAATGCAGGGCCCCTGAGACTCCGGGCCAGCCTCTGGGCTAGGATCATGGGCAAATCGTTATCTCGCCTAAGCTCCATCTGGGCTGGAAACGCAGTAGCTTGTACTGTGACCTGGGTCAGCCTGGGGCTGTGCAGGGCATCCTCAGCCCAGCTCAACTCTTCCCAGAACACCCCTGCAGGTGCAGGGAGCCCTTGGCTTGGGAAAGTGACCCTACTAAGTGGGCTTTGTGACCAGGCTCCCTGATCCACAGACCCAGGTTTGCCTCCTCCACAGGCTGCAGACAGCAGGGGCTGCCCTGGGTTCCCTGAACTCGGGCTATCTCCAGAGACAGTGTGGGCAGGATCTGGAGGGTGTGGAAGTGAGTCGTGCTGGGAAAGTGGATGGAGGAACGGAGGGTAGGGTAGATGCTGGGTGGGCTGAGGGGGCAGGAGATGCCCTGCAGAGTTCTAGAACCAGGGCTGAGGGATGTGGGAGCTGTTGGGACCAGCTGGCCCTTTCGTGAGTTTTAGGAGCTGCCTGAATTCCATCCACATTGACCCTCTCCAGCCCCACCTTTGGCAGATGCTGGAAGAGAAGTTCAAGGTCTTCCGGGAGAAAGGGCAGAGTGTGGGGCTGCCAGGGTGCAGGCCCTGAGGGAGCTGGCAGGTGCCCTGGAACTCGCCTCCCCCAGCTCCATGGCCCAGAGTCAAGTCCACAGGAGCGGCGTTGAGGCCACATGGGTGAGGCTGGACAAGGCAATGAAAGCCCGCAGAGAGGTGGGTGCTCAGAGGGACAGGCCAGTGACAGCCAAGGGGCTCGGGACAAAGGGGCCTACCCCAGATGTGTGTGCATGTGTGTGTGTGTGTGTGTGTGCTCATGTGTAGGGGTGGGCATGTGGGTGTGTGCATGCATACTTCTGTGTGTATTCTCGTGTGCACATGTTTGTATGAAGGGGCATGGCTGACTCCAGCTCCCAGCATCAATCATCCTTCCCCGTCCAACCACGCTCCTTCCTGCCCCCAGTTTGGAGTCGTTCAGCGCAGGTCACTCCTTGTGGCAGGACCACGAAGTGGGCTCTCCCAATGCTCCCTGAGCACGGGCCGCAGTTTCGTTGGGGGCACAGGCCCTGCTGGTCTTCTTGCTGACCGCCACTCTTAGAGCTCCCTGCCGCCCCTCCCCACACCCTCCTTTCGCGGGATCTGGTGTCTAAGTGCACTGAGCACCTGACAGGTCCTGCAACCGAAATCCTGGGGCTGGGTGGCCCGGGGGCCAGCCCTCTCCTCACTGACTGTTGGAGGTGCTACAGGCAGACCCCCTGACAGGCAGCCCACTCGCTCCCTGAGCCGCCATCTCATGTGCTCAGGGCTCCCCATCTTATTGCCTTCCTCCCAACATGCGTGTCAAGACCCTTTACTCCCTCGGGCCCTGCCTGTGGCCCCCGGGCCTCATCAGGAACCTGCTGTGATCAGAGGAGACCATCCATCTTCTAACCACCGAAGGGCCAGGAGGCGCGAATGTACAGCGATGATATTAGGTAAAGGTCACGGTAAAGTCACAGAGGACAGGAAAGACAGGGGCGAGAGAATACAATACAGAGTCAGACATGTTTTATTAGGCATGCTCACGTCAGCTCCTCTTGATGGACCACGTGGAACTGGGAGAAGTGGAACCTTTGCTATCTTGGGACGTGTATAGGGAGCCTGGAGACACACCTCTTCAGTAGTGACATGGGTCACAAGGTGGGCGGTATCTATCGTAAGGCCCCTGTACTTGAGCTCACCAAGGTGAGGAAAGCTAATACCTGCATTGGGGGAAGCTACAAGGGGGGCAGGGTGTCACGGTGGGAAGAGAGGGCAAAAGGATCATATCTGCTTCTACACAGAGATACAATCAGCCATGTGCTCACATTAAGGCAGCCTAGCTGTTAACGGAGAATCAGTGGGAATGATTTTTAAAGCAGGATAATGTACTTGGACTTTACCTCTAACTTACCAAAGTAGAGGCTTTCCTACCGTGGAATACCAGCTTTCCAGATTCTCCCTGTTATAAGTTAGGGAATAGAGTCTTCGTCCTATTTCCCTCCGTGTTAAAGCCCCACAAATCCCCAAGCCACAGTCTTTGCTCAAAAGGAGGTGGCCCTGTTCTAAGGGAGAAAGTTGCTGGCCCTCCTTCCCGCTGTGCCCTCGGCTTCCACAAGGCGGCGCTCGAGCTGTGGGGCCACATGCAGAAGGTGGTCCTGGTGGAGGGTGCTGTCCTTGGCCACGACCTGGTGTCTGTGGAGGTCCTGCAGCGCCAGCACCGCCTCCTGCAGGGGAGGGCCCCAGTCCCTCCCCCCCGCAAGAACCCCTCTTCTGTAGGCAATGGATGGATGAGGAACCCTCACCCCCAGCTGACCCCAGGCAGGACTGCAGCCCGCCCCTTCCCCCTCTGGGATTGGGGGTGACGGGCCTGGGTTTGACCTAGGCTGGGGTACAGCCAGGATGGCCTACAGAGTCCTGGGTGGAGGAGCATTCAGCCTGCTCTCTGCCAGCTGCAGAGGGAGCTGGTGGCTGTGGACGAGGTGGTGGTTCAGATGCGGATGGAGGCCATCCAGGTACACCCTGCGGTCCAGGAGGGCCTGGCCGAGCAGCTGGCTGAGGTGCTGGAGGCCTGGGCCACCTGAACATGAAGGCCTGGGAGCAGGGCCAGCAGCTGGAGTGGGTAGCCCATGGCCACGCCTTCCTCAGGCACTGCCAGGAACTGCTGTATGTGCCACCCCACCTGGATGGGGGCTCGCTCTGTCCCATGCGGGTGGGGGCACCCAGCTCTTCCCTGCCTCCTCCCTGTTCTGCCCTCTGGCCCTGAGACCTGTTCCCATGCCCTGTCCCCCACCCAGCACTCAGGCTCAAGAGAAGCAGGCGCTAGTCTATATCCTCAGAAGGGCCAGCTGGGGCCAAGAAGACACTGGGGCAGGAGCTCTGCCTGAGAGCCCAGGCAGTGCGGCCGGCGGGGCAGCAGCTGCTGGACACCAGCCACGTCATGGCCCCAGAGATGTGCGCGCTGAGGTCTAGGGCCAGGGTGGTGCGTGGCCAGAGCTCCCTTTCCTGCTGCTCCCTGCTCCACGGTAACCCAGCCCTATCCCACCCAGGCGACACCCTGCGCCCCTCCCAACAGCCCTCTGCCCCCCAGGTCACAGTGTCTCCGGGAACTGGACAGGCAGCTGCAGGAGCTCCGGATGGCCTGGGCCCTTCACCAGGACCACTGCCAGGTGAGCCAGGACTAGGAGGAGCTGCGGGGAATGCTGGGTCAGGCCGCGGTCTGGCTGGCCTCCTGAGAGGACCTCCTGCTAGACCCTGACTGTGGGGTGAGCAGGGATCCGCCCCTTAGAGGGCCACATGCCTGGCACCAGGACTTGGACAGGCAGCTGGTGGCCCAGGAGGAGAAGCTCACCCAGCTCCAAATGTAGGTGAGGGTGTGGAGTGCGGGACTGAGGAGGGGTCGAGGGGCCTCCACCTGCGGTGGGGTCTCCAGAGCATTGATCTGCCCTGAGGGGCACACCTTCGGGGAAACAGCCACAGGGTCCTGTCCTCCATGGGCAGTCTGGCTCTGTGGGGTCCATCACAGCTTCTTCTGCCCAACTGCTCCCTCCCCTCCTCTTCCTCGTTTCGCCCTGTGAGAGTTGCCCCCAGAGCAAGCCCTGTGGGACACACAGGGTCACTATGGGTGGAAACCAATCAATAATCTCATGGGTGCAGAGCACACTCTGAGGAACACAGGGTGGTGACACTAGCTACAGAGAATCTGAGTGGAGCAAGGGTTTGTAATCCTTGTGTAGGCTGGGGGTGGGGCTGATAGGGGGGGATTGATACCACAGGATCCTGTGGGACTGAAAGTGAGGACCTGAGGGTGGACGGGCAGAGGGAGTGCCCCATCCTCTGAGGCAGGAAGGTGGTCAGCTAGGGTGAGTACGGAGGAAGATGAGCAGGGGCTGCTGCAGTCACGCAAATGTCACGTAAGAATCTCACTTTAGTATAAAATGTTTGTCTCCATTGCAAAGCCACCTCTAGCAACTAGGATCTCCTCTCTCCCCATCTGGAGTTGACGAGTGAAGAAAATCAAAAACTGAAGCAAAGCAGTCCACAGGACTAACGGACCACCAACACCACAGCCCTCCATCCTTGTCCTGGAGACCAGGAGAGTTAGATGGTGCCCAGCCACCGCCTCAAACTGCTCTGGTTGAGCTCAAACTGGCAACTTGTGCACAGCTTGAAAGCCAATGGAAGGTGACTTCATGAAGAGGGCATTACAAGTTTGACAGGGACTGCTGGAACCCCGAGACCAAGGCCCTTCAAATCCAAAACAGAGCGCAGCTCCGGGAATCACCCCTGCCCAAACAACAGTCGAGCTGATAAAGTGAACACATGGCACCTCTGAGGCAAGTGCTTCCCAGAGCAAAGGGGAGCATTTGCCCTCAAAGTTCAGGAGGGAGGGAGGGGCCAGGGAGAAGGCAAGAAGAGGGGGGGCTGCATGCACAAGGGGCTGATGGGGAACATCAGTCTGGACTGAGGACAGCTGTGGCTTCCTATTCCCCTCTCTGCGTAGAGGGGCAAGTTCTGTGGCTGTCCAGTCTTGCCCTGCCCAGTCACTCACTGAGGTGTCTCACAGCCCACCAGCCAGGGCCCCCTGTGACCCCTCTCCTCTCTTCTCAGCTCCTCTTAACCAAGTTTGCAATGTTTCAGCACCAAGTGAAGATGGGTGGCCACCAGGGGGCAGCCTGCCCCACTAGCGGAGAGCCTGCTGGAGTGGCGGCCCAGCACTGCCCCCAGGGCCCAGCAGTGGTGACAGGACCTACAATGAGTACCAGCAGCCTGGAGCAGGGGTGAGTTTGGGGGAGGTGCTGGGCATGGGCTGGACGGGCTTCCAGGGACACTCTTGCTGTGCTGCGGCTCTGCCAAACCCCTGAGAGGTGAACTGGCTTTCTGTGTGCCCACATTGGGGGCCCGGGCCACGTGTTCCAGGGAGCAACTTGTGCAGCCTGGAGTTGGGACCCCTTACTTAAGCTGAGAGGCCATGTCAGACGACCTTCAGCAAAGCTCAGCCTTTGAGTTCTGGGCTTCTGGCTTCAGGGCACGGTGAGGGCAGCTGCTGGTTCTGGCCCAGCTGCAAGCAGCCTGGCTGTACCTGGCCCTTCTGGGGACTCCAGATAGCACTGGGGAAACTGGGTGCACCGAGAGGCTGGGTTACTTGCTAGAGACCACAGCTAATTAGCAGTGAAGTTGAGACGCGATATGGCCCTCACCATAAAAAGGAAGTGTTTTCTGCCCTGGTGACCCTTGGCCTTCCCTGAGGTCAAGGGTGACCATAGAAGCCACATGAAGAGTGTCAGAAGCAGGGCACAGTGACTGCCTCAACCTCCCCACTCTCCCCTGCCGGGGCTCTTCCAGTCTTGGCCTAGTGCCTCTATTGCTGGGGAGCAGGCTGGAGAGTACCCCACCCCTGCAGGCCCCACAACCTTCCTAGCAGTGCCAGCGGATCTGAGAAGGCACAGTCTGGCACTGTGTGACCAGGCTCCCTGGAAATGATCCCATTGAAGATCTGGAGAGCAGACCGATTGTTTTCCTTTGATTGTGTTACAGACACCTTACAGGAGAGAAGGATGTTTATAGATCACTGTCTACAGTTTCTGACCTTCAAAGCACTCAAATCATTGCCATCGAGTCGATTTCTATCATCGAGGCCCTGTAGGACAGCACACGACGGCCCCTGCGTCTCTGAGGCTGTCACTACGGGAGCAGACAGCCGAGCCGTGTCTTTCTAATGGGTTTCAGACCACTGACCTTGCCATGAGCAGCAGCCCGGGGCATGCCTTTTTCTGACCTTAGGTTTGACTATATATATATATATATATATATATATATATATATATATATATATATATATATATATATATATATATATATATACCTATAATGCACATATATATGAATTTTAATATAGAGGGTTTTGTTTTAAGTGGAAACATGCAGAGCAGTTTAACAATTTCTACACATTTTGACCCAGCATTCCCCGCAGCTCCTGCTGGTCCTGGCTCACCTGGCAGTGGTCCTGATGAAGGCCCAGGCCGTCCGGAGCTCCTGCAGCTGCCTGTGCTGCTCCCGGAAACACTGTGACCTGGGGGGCAGAGGGCTGTTGGGAGGGGCGCAGGGTGTCGCCTGGGTGGGGCAGGGCTGGGTTACCGTGGAGCAGGGAGAAGCAAGAAAGGGAGCTCTGGCCACGCACCACCCTGGCCCTAGACCTCAGCGCGCACATCTCTGGGGCCATGACGTGGCTGGTGTCCAGCAGCTGCTGCCCCGCCGGCCGCACTGCCTGGGCTCTCAGGCAGAGCTCCTGCCCCAGTGTCTTCTTGGCCCCAGCTGGCCCTTCTGAGGATATAGACTAGCGCCTGCTTCTCTTGAGCCTGAGTGCTGGGTGGGGGACAGGGCATGGGAACAGGTCTCAGGGCCAGAGGGCAGAACAGGGAGGAGGCAGGGAAGAGCTGGGTGCCCCCACCCGCATGGGACAGAGCGAGCCCCCATCCAGGTGGGGTGGCACATACAGCAGTTCCTGGCAGTGCCTGAGGAAGGCGTGGCCATGGGCTACCCACTCCAGCTGCTGGCCCTGCTCCCAGGCCTTCATGTTCAGGTGGCCCAGGCCTCCAGCACCTCAGCCAGCTGCTCGGCCAGGCCCTCCTGGACTGCAGGGTGTACCTGGATGGCCTCCATCCGCATCTGAACCACCACCTCGTCCACAGCCACCAGCTCCCTCTGCAGCTGGCAGAGAGCAGGCTGAATGCTCCTCCACCCAGGACTCTGTAGGCCATCCTGGCTGTACCCCAGCCTAGGTCAAACCCAGGCCCGTCACCCCCAATCCCAGAGGGGGAAGGGGCGGGCTGCAGTCCTGCCTGGGGTCAGCTGGGGGTGAGGGTTCCTCATCCATCCATTGCCTACAGAAGAGGGGTTCTTGCGGGGGGGAGGGACTGGGGCCCTCCCCTGCAGGAGGCGGTGCTGGCGCTGCAGGACCTCCACAGACACCAGGTCATGGCCAAGGACAGCACCCTCCACCAGGACCACCTTCTGCATGTGGCCCCACAGCTCGAGCGCCGCCTTGTGGAAGCCGAGGGCACAGCGGGAAGGAGGGCCAGCAACTTTCTCCCTTAGAACAGGGCCACTTCCTTTTGAGCAAAGACTGTGGCTTGGGGATTTGTGGGGCTTTAACACGGAGGGAAATAGGACGAAGACTCTATTCCCTAACTTATAACAGGGAGAATCTGGAAAGCTGGTATTCCACGGTAGGAAAGCCTCTACTTTGGTAAGTTAGAGGTAAAGTCCAAGTACATTATCCTGCTTTAAAAATCATTCCCACTGATTCTCCGTTAACAGCTAGGCTGCCTTAATGTGAGCACATGGCTGATTGTATCTCTGTGTAGAAGCAGATATGATCCTTTTGCCCTCTCTTCCCACCGTGACACCCTGCCCCCCTTGTAGCTTCCCCCAATGCAGGTATTAGCTTTCCTCACCTTGGTGAGCTCAAGTACAGGGGCCTTACGATAGATACCGCCCACCTTGTGACCCATGTCACTACTGAAGAGGTGTGTCTCCAGGCTCCCTATACACGTCCCAAGATAGCAAAGGTTCCACTTCTCCCAGTTCCACGTGGTCCATCAAGAGGAGCTGACGTGAGCATGCCTAATAAAACATGTCTGACTCTGTATTGTATTCTCTCGCCCCTGTCTTTCCTGTCCTCTGTGACTTTACCGTGACCTTTACCTAATATCATCGCTGTACATTCGCGCCTCCTGGCCCTTCGGTGGTTAGAAGATGGATGGTCTCCTCTGATCACAGCAGGTTCCTGATGAGGCCCGGGGGCCACAGGCAGGGCCCGAGGGAGTAAAGGGTCTTGACACGCATGTTGGGAGGAAGGCAATAAGATGGGGAGCCCTGAGCACATGAGATGGCGGCTCAGGGAGCGAGTGGGCTGCCTGTCAGGGGGTCTGCCTGTAGCACCTCCAACAGTCAGTGAGGAGAGGGCTGGCCCCCGGGCCACCCAGCCCCAGGATTTCGGTTGCAGGACCTGTCAGGTGCTCAGTGCACTTAGACACCAGATCCCGCGAAAGGAGGGTGTGGGGAGGGGCGGCAGGGAGCTCTAAGAGTGGCGGTCAGCAAGAAGACCAGCAGGGCCTGTGCCCCCAACGAAACTGCGGCCCGTGCTCAGGGAGCATTGGGAGAGCCCACTTCGTGGTCCTGCCACAAGGAGTGACCTGCGCTGAACGACTCCAAACTGGGGGCAGGAAGGAGCGTGGTTGGACGGGGAAGGATGATTGATGCTGGGAGCTGGAGTCAGCCATGCCCCTTCATACAAACATGTGCACACGAGAATACACACAGAAGTATGCATGCACACACCCACATGCCCACCCCTACACATGAGCACACACACACACGCACACACATGCACACACATCTGGGGTAGGCCCCTTTGTCCCGAGCCCCTTGGCTGTCACTGGCCTGTCCCTCTGAGCACCCACCTCTCTGCGGGCTTTCATTGCCTTGTCCAGCCTCACCCATGTGGCCTCAACGCCGCTCCTGTGGACTTGACTCTGGGCCATGGAGCTGGGGGAGGCGAGTTCCAGGGCACCTGCCAGCTCCCTCAGGGCCTGCACCCTGGCAGCCCCACACTCTGCCCTTTCTCCCGGAAGACCTTGAACTTCTCTTCCAGCATCTGCCAAAGGTGGGGCTGGAGAGGGTCAATGTGGATGGAATTCAGGCAGCTCCTAAAACTCACGAAAGGGCCAGCTGGTCCCAACAGCTCCCACATCCCTCAGCCCTGGTTCTAGAACTCTGCAGGGCATCTCCTGCCCCCTCAGCCCACCCAGCATCTACCCTACCCTCCGTTCCTCCATCCACTTTCCCAGCACGACTCACTTCCACACCCTCCAGATCCTGCCCACACTGTCTCTGGAGATAGCCCGAGTTCAGGGAACCCAGGGCAGCCCCTGCTGTCTGCAGCCTGTGGAGGAGGCAAACCTGGGTCTGTGGATCAGGGAGCCTGGTCACAAAGTCCACTTAGTAGGGTCACTTTCCCAAGCCAAGGGCTCCCTGCACCTGCAGGGGTGTTCTGGGAAGAGTTGAGCTGGGCTGAGGATGCCCTGCACAGCCCCAGGCTGACCCAGGTCACAGTACAAGCTACTGCGTTTCCAGCCCAGATGGAGCTTAGGCGAGATAACGATTTGCCCATGATCCTAGCCCAGAGGCTGGCCCGGAGTCTCAGGGGCCCTGCATTTGCTGCATGCAAGAACCATGGAGGGGTGCAGCTTCTACCTTTGAAGGGTGTGCAGTCTCCTCCAAACACACAGCATGCCTGGGTGGCACACAACGTGGCTACCTGCGGAGTGCCGGGCTTTAGAATGACCCCACCTACTGACTCATGGGGATCCTCCAGAGGGTTTGCAAGCCAGTAAATCTTTCCAAGAGCAAGGAACCTCTTCTTTCTCCTGAGGAGCAGTTAGTGGGACTGAACCAGGCAACAGCCCAACACTTCCCAAGCAGGCCTCCTGGAGCATCGTTAGAGCAAGGGGTAAACTGCTAGTGATAATGGGCTCCTGGGAGGAGAGTTTGCAGAAAGGCCTGAAGCGCTGAGCAAGATCTCAGGACGGTGGCCCTCTGGGAGCTTAGGACAAGTTCTAAACCCAGCCAGGAAGCTGAAGGGCTGACCAGACAGAAGCTGAGGGGGAGGAATGAGCATGCTGGGATAACTGCTGACCCCCGCCTGGGGGCAGGGCTTCCTGGTTGGAGCTGTGGGAGCTGACTCAGGCCAGACCCCACCTGCTCTGAGACACTGAGGCCACCCTCAAAGTTCACAGCCAACTGTCTCACGTGCTCATCCATATCCAGGTGGGTGCCTGGGGGAGGGGGTGGCTTCTGCAAGTGCTGCCACCCCAGGCCCAGAGTCCCACCCTCAATGCCTGGGCCCTTGGCCACCATGCTGTCTCAGGAGAAAGCCACAAGCCTCCCAGATGCTGTGTCCCACTGGGTGGAGGCCCCCCTGAGGAGATATGGATCGCACCAATGAATCACACAATCTGCCTCTGACCCCTTGAGGTCTCATCACCGCCCACTATCATCACCCCAGTGCCGCTTCCCACTCTGGACTAGAGTGCATAGGTATTAGCAAGAGATAAAACTCACAACACATGGAACCCAGGAACAGGAATGGGAATAGAGATACCAAATGACATATAACCGCACACCCCTCGCAGGGAGAGGAGCAACAGAAAGCTGAGGATAAAAGAGACAATGGTCGATGTGAGATATGAAAATAATAACAATCTATAATCTATCAAGGAACCACGAGTGGGGGAGGAGGAAAAAAAGGGGAGCTGATCCCAAGGGCTCAATAGAAAGTAAATGTCTAGAAAAGAATGATGGCAATATACGTATGACTACGTCAGATACAATTGGTGTATGGATTGTAACAAGAGTTGTAAGAGCCCCCAATAAGGACACACTGAGGATGACAAAATACACCACTGAAAACCTTATGCTAATCATTGATACACTGTCAGGTAGTGGAGGACTAGTAAAACTAGGCAGAACCTTGTCAGAGAGAGGACCAGATGACGAACACTTTTGGTCAGATTAAAGGGGAGGATCAGTGACAAAGAGCCAGGCCGTTTGCAGGATGCATGGCCACGGGAGCTGCAACGATGGGTTCAAACATCAGAAAGAAATGAGGGTGGCCCAGGACTGGCAAGCCTTTCCTTGTCCTGTACATTGGGGTTGCTTTGAAGCAGACCAACTGGACAGCACCTACCAACAAGACCAACCGAGGAAGAGGAAGCCACTATGGTCCCAGAAACAGACATCACTAGGACGTGTCAGGAGACTTTTATAAAGGTAACCAATGGCCTGGCCCTTCATCACAGAAAGCTGGGGAAGCACCATTGTCCTGGTTTACAAGACGTTCCCCAGATAAATTACTGTCCAGCTGCCCATAGGAAGGAGAAATACCTATAGAAATGACGGAAGGGAGGTTCACTCCTCTATGGGAATGTGCTAATCTGTGCACTGAAATGTTGAAATCCACAGACACACGTGTATAAAAGAGAGTTGTAATTAAATGTTTTACCGTGGAAGACGGGTCACCACAGAGCTGTCTCTTTTGTGTTGAAACAAACTTTGCTGAATTTACCTGCCAGCAGTTGCATGTCCTCCCTTTCTTTTAAGGTCGATGGAGACGCACGAGTGTAAGGAGAACGGTGAATGGTGGCCGTTCATAACCCAGGATCATCAGAAACCACAGAGTAAATTTTAGGAACGTAGACGTAGGACAGCGGAGAAAACTTCACTCAGGGACTTCAGTGAACTCTCCTTACAATGCTGAGGCCTGACACGCCTAGTGCCTGGGGGCAACCGGGCTCCTGCCCTAGGTAGTTTTGTTGAGCATGGCTCACTCAGGTGGTGCCTTTTCTCTCCCAGCAATATTGCTCCGTGAAATTCTGCCCATGATGAAAACTATTTGCCATGGGTATGTCTTTTCACATCATTGGCCTCCTCTTCAAAGTACAAATGCTTTTCTAAACGGGTGCTGCCTCCCTGAGCTTTCCTTTGTCTTGGCTCAATTGATGCAGATTCCTGTGCTGAATAAGCCATGGACTAGCACAGGTGGGTGCTTGTCAGTATAGCCAGCACAAGCAGCAATTTCGTTTGTCAAGACCCACCTGGCTTGATCAAGATTCCTTATTCCCGTGAAAACGATTTTTATCCAGATTCTAGAGGAGCACCAGTGTGCCTCTGGGAGCTAAACCCGGGCCTGCTGAACAGAGGCTCCGGAGTTTTCATTTTCTGACTGAAATTCAACAAGGAATTTCATGGATCTAAGGAAACCGTGAATTGTGGACGTACCAGATTCTCACATCTTCATTGTCTAATGGAAGCTTAAGTTTCCCAGTCTGATCCGGCTGCCACTTCACTTCTGGCAATGACCATTCAATTGTGGACGTTCAGCCTTCTTCGGAATTCTCTTATATCGGCATGTTCCCGCGCCACATTAAGACCACTCGGTGGAGGTTTATGTGACTCAGGACAACTCTTTATTTCAGGCGTCTAGAACAAAGGGAATTCACAGAGGTTGATGATCACTTATTAAAGTCCCGTTTCTCTATAAAGCCCAATGATGACACTTCTACATCTGAGGGCAAAGAGCTCGTGCAGCATGATATTCTCATTTCAGCCACGCCGCCTGCAGTTTCTTCCTTGCAGAAAAAGCTTTCCCAGTGTACTTCTTTAAAATGCTGCAAAATAGTGGGACCGAAGATTTTGGTTTAGGGTTAACTTTAAACGGGCATAGGTACAGGCATGTGGGCATGTTTAGAGACAGTGTTCGAGTTCAGGTTAGAGTTACGGCTGCGTGAGGATTCGGGTTATGGTAAGGTTGTGGATGAAATGTAGGGTGAGTGTGAGGTTTTAGGTAAGAGTGCTTAAGGATGAAAGAACCTATTGTCTCATTTAGGCCTATGGTAAACTTGACTGTTTAGGTATGGGTTAGGGTTAATATTTGTGTGAGGGTTAGAAAGTGTGCGAGGTTAAGAGTTAGGGTCAGGCTTGCGGCTTGTGTGTTACATCCGTTTTGGTTGTGGATAAGTTTAGCTCTCTGTCTAGTTTAAGGGATTGGATTACATTAACGGTGATATGGAGGCTTGAATTGAAGGTGATGGATAGAGTTAAGTTAGGTTCAGGCGAAGGGTGACGGTTAGGAGTAAGGTTAGTTGTAGGGGGAGCTGCATGTTCACATCAGATTTGGGGTTAGGATTAGGCTTAGCCTTAGGGTAGACATATGGTTAGGGTTAGGGCTTGGTTTAGGGTGAGCCTTAGGTTAGGGTTCAGTTTAAGTTTAGGAGTATACAGAATTAGACCTAGGCTTAGGGTTACACCTCTTTTTAGGTTTAGACCTAGGGCTAGGTTTTGACCTAGGTTAGGGTTAGGATTAGGGTTGGTTTTAGGATAGGATTTAGGTTTGAGGTTTCATTTAAGTGTTGGATTATTGGAAGTACATCTGCTCTCCCTGGTTTTCCTTCACGATCACAATGTTTCTGAGATTCATGGTTTAAGGAAAATCTTGCTTCTTGCCGGTTTCAAGGCAAAAAGGCGCCACCGGCAGTTTTTTTTCCGTCAACCTTACGCTCGTTCTTTGAGAATCTTGGGTCTTTGGGAAAGCCGTGAGTCCAGCAAGATTTTTCAGTTCAAGTGTGCCCCAAGCAGTGGGTTCTAGCTCTGAGCAATACAGCCCGTGGAATTCCTGAGAATCTGGAACCTGCTATGAAGTTCAGCCTGCGTTTTATTCACACGGAAGAAGCTCCTTCGAGGTTCCCATGCCTCTGTACACTGATGCTTCCAGCAACGTCATGTCTCACAGGTCTATAGTGCTTCTCTGAGTTTCACTGGTCTAGGGTAAAGGGTGAAGCGCCTGGGTTCCCGTGCTTCACTACTGTATGGCCTCAAGATGATGTTTGTAGGCACAGCGGCAAATCCATCGGTGGCAATTCTCTCGTATTGTCATTGCGATGGGAAGATACCTTATTCGCTAGGAAATGTTTTACCATGGAAGACGGGTCACCACAGAGCTGTCTCTTGTGTTGAGACAAACTTTGCTGAATTTACCAGCCAGCAGTTGCATGTCCTCCCTTTCTTTTAAGGTCGATGGAGACGCACGAGTGTAAGGAGAACGGTGAATGGTGGCCGTTCATAACCCAGGATCATCAGAAACCACAGAGTAAATTTTAGGAACGTAGACGTAGGACAGCGGAGAAAACTTCACTCAGGGACTTCAGTGAACTCTCCTTACAATGCTGAGGCCTGACACGCCTAGTGCCTGGGGGCAACCGGGCTCCTGCCCTAGGTAGTTTTGTTGAGCATGGCTCACTCAGGTGGTGCCTTTTCTCTCCCAGCAATATTGCTCCGTGAAATTCTGCCCATGATGAAAACTATTTGCCATGGGTATGTCTTTTCACATCATTGGCCTCCTCTTCAAAGTACAAATGCTTTTCTAAACGGGTGCTGCCTCCCTGAGCTTTCCTTTGTCTTGGCTCAATTGATGCAGATTCCTGTGCTGAATAAGCCATGGACTAGCACAGGTGGGTGCTTGTCAGTATAGCCAGCACAAGCAGCAATTTCGTTTGTCAAGACCCACCTGGCTTGATCAAGATTCCTTATTCCCGTGAAAACGATTTTTATCCAGATTCTAGAGGAGCACCAGTGTGCCTCTGGGAGCTAAACCCGGGCCTGCTGAACAGAGGCTCCGGAGTTTTCATTTTCTGACTGAAATTCAACAAGGAATTTCATGGATCTAAGGAAACCGTGAATTGTGGACGTACCAGATTCTCACATCTTCATTGTCTAATGGAAGCTTAAGTTTCCCAGTCTGATCCGGCTGCCACTTCACTTCTGGCAATGACCATTCAATTGTGGACGTTCAGCCTTCTTCGGAATTCTCTTATATCGGCATGTTCCCGCGCCACATTAAGACCACTCGGTGGAGGTTTATGTGACTCAGGACAACTCTTTATTTCAGGCGTCTAGAACAAAGGGAATTCACAGAGGTTGATGATCACTTATTAAAGTCCCGTTTCTCTATAAAGCCCAATGATGACACTTCTACATCTGAGGGCAAAGAGCTCGTGCAGCATGATATTCTCATTTCAGCCACGCCGCCTGCAGTTTCTTCCTTGCAGAAAAAGCTTTCCCAGTGTACTTCTTTAAAATGCTGCAAAATAGTGGGACCGAAGATTTTGGTTTAGGGTTAACTTTAAACGGGCATAGGTACAGGCATGTGGGCATGTTTAGAGACAGTGTTCGAGTTCAGGTTAGAGTTACGGCTGCGTGAGGATTCGGGTTATGGTAAGGTTGTGGATGAAATGTAGGGTGAGTGTGAGGTTTTAGGTAAGAGTGCTTAAGGATGAAAGAACCTATTGTCTCATTTAGGCTTATGGTAAACTTGACTGTTTAGGTATGGGTTAGGGTTAATATTTGTGTGAGGGTTAGAAAGTGTGCGAGGTTAAGAGTTGGGGTCAGGCTTGCGGCTTGTGTGTTACATCCGTTTTGGTTGTGGATAAGTTTAGCTCTCTGTCTAGTTTAAGGGATTGGATTACATTAACGGTGATATGGAGGCTTGGATTGAAGGTGATGGATAGAGTTAAGTTAGGTTCAGGCGAAGGGTGACGGTTAGGAGTAAGGTTAGTTGTAGGGGGAGCTGCATGTTCACATCAGATTTGGGGTTAGGATTAGGCTTAGCCTTAGGGTAGACATATGGTTAGGGTTAGGGCTTGGTTTAGTGTGAGCCTTAGGTTAGGGTTCAGTTTAAGTTTAGGAGTATACAGAATTAGACCTAGGCTTAGGGTTACACCTCTTTTTAGGTTTAGACCTAGGGCTAGTTTTTGACCTAGGTTAGGGTTAGGATTAGGGTTGGTTTTAGGATAGGATTTAGGTTTGAGGTTTCATTTAAGTGTTGGATTATTGGAATTACATCTGCTCTCCCTGGTTTTCCTTCACGATCACAATGTTTCTGAGATTCATGGTTTAAGGAAAATCTTGCTTCTTGCCGGTTTCAAGGCAAAAAGGCGCCACCGGCAGTTTTTTTTCCGTCAACCTTACGCTCGCTCTTTGAGAATCTTGGGTCTTTGGGAAAGCCGTGAGTCCAGCAAGATTTTTCAGTTCAAGTGTGCCCCAAGCAGTGGGTTCTAGCTCTGAGCAATACAGCCCGTGGAATTCCTGAGAATCTGGAACCTGCTATGAAGTTCAGCCTGCGTTTTATTCACACGGAAGAAGCTCCTTCGAGGTTCCCATGCCTCTGTACACTGATGCTTCCAGCAACGTCATGTCTCACAGGTCTATAGTGCTTCTCTGAGTTTCACTGGTCTAGGGTAAAGGGTGAAGCGCCTGGGTTCCCGTGCTTCACTACTGTATGGCCTCAAGATGATGTTTGTAGGCACAGCGGCAAATCCATCGGTGGCAATTCTCTCGTATTGTCATTGCGATGGGAAGATACCTTATTCGCTAGGAAATGTTTTACCATGGAAGACGGGTCACCACAGAGCTGTCTCTTGTGTTGAGACAAACTTTGCTGAATTTACCAGCCAGCAGTTGTGTGTCCTCCCTTTCTTTTAAGGTCGATGGAGACGCACGAGTGTAAGGAGAACGGTGAATGATGGCCGTTCATAACCCAGGATCATCAGAAACCACAGAGTAAATTTTAGGAACGTAGACGTAGGACAGCGGAGAAAACTTCACTCAGGGACTTCAGTGAACTCTCCTTACAATGCTGAGGCCTGACACGCCTAGTGCCTGGGGGCAATCGGGCTCCTGCCCTAGGTAGTTTTGTTGAGCGTGCCTCCCTCAGGTGATGCCTTTTCTCTCCCAGCAATATTGCTCCGTGAAATTCTGCCCATGATGAAAACTATTTGCCATGGGTATGTCTTTTCACATCATTGGCCTCCTCTTCAAAGTACAAATGCTTTTCTAAACGGGTGCTGCCTCCCTGAGCTTTCCTTTGTCTTGGCTCAATTGATGCAGATTCCTGTGCTGAATAAGTGATGGACTAGCACAGCTGGGTGCTTGTCAGTATAGCCAGCACAAGCAGCAATTTCGTTTGTCAAGACCCACCTGGCTGGATCAAGGTTCCTTATTCCTGTGAAAACGATTTTTATCCAAAATCTAGAGGAGCACCAGTGTGCCTCTGGGAGCTACACCCGGGCCTGCTGAACAGAGGCTCTGGAGTTTTCATTTTCTGACTGAAATTCAACACGGAATTTCATGGATCTAAGGAAACCGTGAATTGTGGACGTACCAGATTCTCACATCTTCATTGTCTAATGGAAGCTTAAGTTTCCCAGTCTGATCCGGCTGCCACTTCATTTCTGGCAATGACCATTCAATTGTGGACGTTCAGCCTTCTTCGGAGTCGTTCTGTGCCTGGAACACTTGTTTCCTCATAAAGGGAGACAATGGGTAGCAAACATCACTAAGGACATGGCATATATTTAGTCCCAGATATCACCACAGTTATTTTCTCAGACAAAGAGATCACTAGTCATTTGGTGCCAACAGAGCACAGGGAGCAATGCAGGAGGAAACCTCACAGACCTGCCTCTGGACGGTAGTATGTCACTGAGCTCAGTATATTTGAAATCATGCACTGCACGCATGAATCTGGCTATGCCTGTAGGATGAGAATTACCATGATAACCTGTATTTCAAGAAGGAAAGTGGGTTCTATAGGATGACAATGAAATATTAGAGTCACTTTAATATTTGTTCTGCAAACAGAGAATACTAGTTCCTCCTTTCAAGGGGGCAGTGAGGAGAAAATTTAGGTTAAGGAAAAGAAAAACTCTCCATGGCGACCTGATTCCAACAGGAAATCCTCCCTATCCTTCATCTGTGTCTGTCTAGGGCTGGGTGTCTGTGCTCAGTGGGTCCTGTGCGCCCCCTGCTGCCCAGTGTTTTCCCTGTAGGGGAGGCTTATGTCTGGGCTCACACTGACTTCCCCTCACTGTGCTCCTTGCACAGTAATACATGGCCGTGTCCTCAGCAGTCACGGAGCTCAGCTGCAGGGAGAACTGGTTCTTGGATGTGTCTGGGTTGATGACTAGACGATCTTTTAGAGATGGCGCATATTCTCTGTACCATTTTGAGCTGTAGTAGTAAGTCCTTCCCATCCATTCAAGGCCGCTTCCAGAGTGCTGCCTGATCCAATCCCAAGTAGCACTGGTACTGGAAACAGAGTCCCCCGTGATGGTGCAGGTGAGAGTGATGGTCTGTGAAGGTCTAACCATCTGAGGACCAGACTCCTGAAGCTGCACCTGCGCCAGGCCACCTGGAGACATAGGAAATAAACATAAAACACCCTACCTCTGTGAATATGCCTTGTAGGATTCCATCTTCCCCCAACACTGACCTGATGGGAGACACAGCACTATGAGGAGAAGGAGGAAGGAAGCAGACATTTTGGAGCAAGGTCACCCTTATTCAGCAGTCACTTGAGTCCCTGGTGGGGAGACAGCATTTAAACAGGAAATCACATTAGTGATTTGCCTATGAACACCATTGGCTGGATAAGGTCTGGAGACTGTGAACAGTCCACGGGCACATAGGTCCTGCTGCTCCAAAAGGAGTTTTCTCCAAGACTGGCTCCTGCCGCATGCTGGACCAAGGCAGCTTGCAGACATGGAGGTTATCAGATGCCTAAGCAGAGGCTCAGTTTCACATCTTGCCAGATCGAAGTGTGTGCTCGCTGAAATTAATCAGAGTCCTGGTGTATCTGTGTTCTTTGATATGAACACTTCACATTTTCATTCACTTATTCTTTCTGTTGTTCATTGTGAGCTCTGAGAGCTATTCACACACCAGGAACTTTTCTCCACTGAGGAAAAAAAATCATTGAATCAAGCAAGCAAGTCAACAAGCAAGCAAAGAAATATTTGCCTCAAAAACCTAACCCTCTCTCCTTGAGTCTTTTCTGCCTCATAGAGACGCTGTATGGTTGAACAGAACTTCTCTGTGGGATTCTTGGTACAGTTTGACAGTTCATAAATGTACCCTGGGTCTGATAACCTCCTATTTCTGCAAGGACTAACTAGTGATTTTAAATCATCGAGCTTTCATTTAATAACCAGATACATAACCTCAAACTGTCACTTGCCTCTTCATATCTCCTCCCTAAGGTGTCTAATATATTACAGGGCATTATGATGTCACATTCAGGATGAAGGAGCCCATGAAAACAGCCATGGGTCAGAGTTTTCGCTCACATTACATACAAGTGAAGCTGGGCGATGGGTAAAGAAAGCTGGAGAATACTTTGATGGACTTTGAATGATGGTGGTTTTGGAGAAGAATTTTGAAAATACCATGGGGTACTATAAAAATAAATTGATCTTAGAGGGAGTACAGGCACGGAATTTCCTAGAAGTAAGGATACGGATGGTAGCACTTCACCTCACACACGTTGGTCATGCTATGAGGAGAGGGCAGTACCTGGATAAAAAGACTACATGCTCAGTAAAGTCGAGGGCCAGTGAAAAACGGGGACCTCCCTAATGACATGGATTGATGCAACAGATGTAGCCATGAGACCAAGCATAACCAGTGTGATGATGGCGCAGCATCAGACCGTGCTCTGTTCTGCAGAAGGTTGGTATCAGTTGGAACAGATTCAAAGGTACCTGAAATAAGCAAAAATGTGTCAAAACACACAACAGTATTCTACACAGGCCCTGTTAGAATGATAGTTTGGGGAAGGGGGTTGGAAATGAATATGTAATGTCATGTTGAAAAACACACTGCACCAAGGGCTCAAGTAGAAAGAAAATATTTTGAAAATAATGACAGCAACATATATACAAATGTGCTTGACATAATAGATGGATGTATGGATTGTGATAAGAGCTGTAAGAGCTCAAAATAAAATGATATTTTTTTAAAAAAGAAGAACCAACTAATAAAAATTTTTTTAAAAAGAAATGTACTCATCAAAAGGAAATGTGTTCCAAGTTTCCAACCCAATTACTGCTGAGAAACAAAGGCAGGGGCTGGATGGCAATGAAATGGGGAAGCTTTACTTGGAAAGTGGAAGGAATGATCCAAAAGGAGAATCCTCAAGATAAGATCCTGAAAAAAAAGGAATATAAAAAGAGAAGGAGAATTTTTTTAATTTATACTTTTAGGCATAAGGATCAGTAAGTAAATTTAGGGATTAATGGATATGTACCAGTTTCACAGGAACAATCATGGATATGCACAGGGTGGGCTTGTGATTATTGAAAAGACATGGCTTTTTGTACTTCTTGCTTCTAAATGTCTTTCCATTTCATCTGATGTCTTTCAAGCACATTTTGGATCCTTGGCCAAAGTCCTGTTTCATGGTGACCTGGAGGTTGGGAATGTCTTTCCTCTGCATGTGTGCCCAGCAGGTTTAGTCCTAAATGATAGTAGGACCCATTCTCAGAGGAAATGGGTCAACAAAGAGAGGGTATCAGGAAGTAAAATGCAGAATAAGTATCGGCAATACATAAGGTATGTATATTTCATAATCTTGTGTCAATATGTCATCTCCCAGGGGAGATTCCTTGGGGAAGTGTGAAATTTGCAGTGTTACACAGGGCCAAGGAGTTTGGGCAGTGGTCTCACACAGAATGTCCAATGACTTCATTGTTCTTATTCTGGAATCTGATTCTTCTTGGTTCCTTTATTGGTAATAAATTATTGGTAATAATTATTGGTGATAAATATTGGTAAAATTTCACCAAAGATTATTTACAACATTAATAAAAATAAAATTTCCTTAAGATGGTAAATCTATTGTCATATATTGTTGCTTATTTTCCTTTCCTCCCTTCCTCTCTCCCTCCTTCCCTCCCTCCTTCCCTCCCTCCTTCCCTCCCTCTCATCCTTCTTTCCTTCCTTCCTTTCAGGATGTAGCAGTGATTGATAGACAGCCTTGAGAAAGAATGTGCATACCATTTCCTCTTCCATCATTCCTGTCAAAGAGAAAACTGGGGTTTCTGTTAAAAATTAAAGAGTTTATTTGAGTAACAAAACAATCCAGGGAGTGGCAGTAGTATCTCTAAGGATCCAAAGTACTGATGTGAAAGGAAATTTTCAGAGAGTATACATACAGAGGGATCCGGGAAGTTACAAGAAAATTCTGATTGCTTGGCAATTTATAAAGTTTGAGTAATTTCACAATTATATATATATATATAAGTGTGTATATATATTATATATAAATAGGTGTGCTCATAGGCTTCTTGAAGTATGACAACTTTGGAAAGTAATTACAAAAACACTACACATCATCAACAACAAAAATGAGGTCTGACCTATATCTTTGGCAGAAAGCATCTCCTTATGCTGACCACATAGTTCTTTTGAGCTCCTTCGCAGAATTCAAAAGAAACTCACAAACAATTAGTGGCAGATCAATTAAACACAATCACATGTGGGACTACAGGAGCAGGGAAAGGACCCTGACTGGGAGAGGTACACTACTGCCAAACTGAATAGCTTACAAAATTGGGGCAGAAATCTCTGATGTCCAAGTATGACTTAAGAGCATAGGACTCTAGCTCCCCAATATCCATCTAGGACATAACCAGGGAGTGTGTTCTTAACTGTGTCTCCCTGCACTGGCCAGGGTGCTCTCAGCAACCTCGCTCTGTCTGACACTCCTTACATTGCTTTACATTGCAAGTCAGGGACCAGAAATAACTCAGTAGAGGCTGACTATGTGGAGATAGAAGCTGAGTTTAGCTGAGTCTGAACTTAAAGTGTCAAACTGCTATTATTTTATGGTAGAAATATAAACTAGTTAGGGTAATTTTATACTTTGTTTAGCTGTAACTTTGCAAGAACTTCTCCATAGCCCTGAACCAGGTTAACCCCCTCTATCTTGTCTCACTGATTCTCCTGTGGCTGTGTGTAGGCATGAGTTGTCATGGGTGCTAGCTAAGTCAAAGGCCTAATTTTTTCCTTAGTGTCATTTCTGTCCCTACTTGTTAAGATCTGGCACCTGTATACATGGCCGGTCTCATCGATATTTAGGGCCCTAGCACTGAAAGCCCTGAAAAAAAGATCTTAGTTAAAGCAAATTGTTTTCACCGTTTGTAGCTGTCATTCCAAGATTTGTGTCTGTGTGAAGAATTGTTTCACTCAGTCTGTGTACATGTGTGTATATGTGTTAGGCCAGGGTGACTAGAAAAAAAATGTAATGACACTCCTATAGGTATAAGAAAGAGCTTTATATCAAGGAGTGATTGTATATCAAACAAACATCCCAGTCCAGATCAAGTCCATTAGTCCAGTACTAGTCCAGGAATCCCTCGTCAAACTCACACAGCCACAAGCAACGATGCAGAGTGCAGGAAGCACAGCCTTGTGGGTGAAGAGTTCTGTGGTGGACGCATCTCCAGGGCTTTGGCAGGTCTCCCAGTGGCCCCTCAACAAGAAGGTGAAAACAGAGAGAGGAAGTTCCCAGGATGATCCTTGTGATAAGGCCACACCCACTAGGAGCTATCATCAGGCTTCCAAAATCCACCTCTTCATTTCTATATCTTCAATTTGACATGACATTGTGTGTGTGTGTGTGTGTGTGTGTGTAATCACTTCTAGTCAGTTGGCCACACAGCTGTGTTAAATATTACATGGCAAAGGTGAGTGAGTGCTTCCAGTGCCTCATCTGCTTGTTGAAGCATTTCAGTAGGCATTCCACTGCTCCCTGGACCTACTTTTTCACTGATGCTCTTAGTGCACCTTTACCTTTTTCTTGAGTGATCCTGGTTTTTGCTCAGATGGTTCCTCTTGAAGCAGTGTGGGAAACAGCTACCTGTCTTTTGCCCTTTGTTCTGTATCCTTGAACAGCGTTCTGCCATTTGTTTCAAAGTTCACTGTAAAGGTGAACTCTCATGTATTTTAGCCTAAAGACCTTTATTATAGACATTTAGAGTCTTTACCACTGGGAATGTTAACATTTTTTTAAAAACTACCAAAAGTCCCATGGAAGTTTATTTCCAATAATTTTGATAAAGGTGCCTCTGAAAGCTCACCCTGGCTAAGAAGGTTCTGGAGCCCCCTGGTGGAGAAGCTGCATTTAAAGATGCCAGGTATTTGTATATGAGTGTCACTGTGAATGGTATACAATATGGGAACAGGGAACAGCTTGCTAAACTCATGGATCACAACTCCACAGGAAGGTTTCCCCAAGAGCTGGTTCCTGAAGCAAGTGGGATGCAGGCAAGTGAAAGACCAAGAAGGTTTCCAGGGCTCTCAATATTATGACACACATAATTTAATCTTTGACTCAAGGAGTGGATGCTGGGTTTGAACCCATAACCTGTGGTTAGTAACTTAATACTTAGTCCACTGCACCATGCAGCCTTTTTATAAACATCTGCTTCAGGGAACCTGTATTACAGGGTAGTGTGATGTCACTTTGAGGATCAATTGCCTAAAATGCCTGTGATATCTGTACAATGGGTAGGGACGACTGCTGAAAAGTCGATGACCAAAATTATGGTTTGGGGGAAGATATTGAAAGTATCAGTGACTGCAAGTAAGGAAACCTTACTTTATCGACTCGGCATCCCTGATATTCTCCTTCAGTCTTATTTTTGTTCCCCAAATGCAAAGGGTATTTAAAAGAACGTGATTGGAGTTCTCAAAAAATGTTCGAAAAGGAAAACACTGACTTGAACATTAAATTACATTAAAATACACTGTCAGGAAATAGCTTTTTTTTAAGATTTCTGTTTTTTATCAGTAATAAATCTGGTGTACATGTACAAGGGACCCTCAAAGTGGCAGATATACTTATATTTCTTTTTACATATATACTCATACTTTGAATATATTGAGCATATATTCAAATAATATATTACAAATATATTGAAATATTTTAAAAACATTTTATTAGGGACTCATACAACTCTTATCAAAATCCATACACACATCAATTGTGTAAAGCACATCTGTACATTCGTTGCCCTCATCATTTTCAATGCATTTGCTCTCCACTTAAGCCCTTTGCATCAGGTCCTTTTTTCCCCCTTCCTCCCCGCTTCCCCCTCTCCCCTCCTTCGTGAGCCATTGATAATTTATAAATTATTATTTTGTCATATCTTGCCCTGTCCTATGTCTCCCTTCACCTCGTTTTCTGTTGTCATCCCCCAGGGAGGAGGTCACATGTAGATCTTTGTAATCGGTTCCCTCTTTCCAACCCACTCACCCTCAATCCTCCCAGTATCGCCCCTCACATCCCTGGTCCTGAAGGTTTCAACTGCCCTTGATTCCCTGTGCCGCCAGCTCCTATCTGCACCAGTGTTCATACTCTGCTCTATCCAGACTTGCAAGGTAGAATTCAGATCATAATAGTTGGGGGGGAGGAAGCATTTAGGAACTGGAGGAAAGCTGTATTCTTCATCGGTGCTACATCCCACCCTGATGGACTCATCTCCTCCCCTAGACCCCTCTGCAAGGGGATCTCCAGTGTCCGACAAATGGGCTTTGGGTCTCCACTCTGCACTTCCCCCTTCATTCACTATGGTATGATTTTTTCCCCCTGATGATGCCTTATACCTGATCCCTTCGACACCTCGTGATCGCACAGGCTGGTGTGCTTCTTCCATGTTGGCTTTGTTGCTTGTGAGCTAGATGGCCACGTGTTTACCTTCAAGCTTTTAAGACCTCAGACACTATCTCTTTTGATAGCTGGGCACCATCAGCTTTCTTCACCACATTTGCTTATGCACCCATTTGTCCTCAGCGATCATATCATGAAATATTTTTATTTTATATAATGATATTTGTCTTTATTTATTCACTTTAACATATATTTACTTATATTGATATTCACAGTAATTTTCATATTTATATTCATATTTATGTTCACATATATGTTTAGATTCATATGTGTATTTAGATTTAGATTCATATTTACATTGACATGCATATTCATATTCACACTCAAATTGTTATTCATGTTTATATTTTCAATTATATTTACACTAATATTCATGTTCTTATTTGTATTGATATTAATATCTGTACTTCCATACATATTCACATGTATATGTGTATTCATATTTAGGGCATGTTTGAGTCAAATTAATCTAGCAACCAATGATTACTGTTTTCCAGTGCAGTCATAGAGGTCTACCATTTTTACAGTTTGAACATTTTTTATAGCATATGATCTATTTCTTCTTTTTTAATTTTCAGTTGACATCTTGGACATCAGACTTTTTAAACTTAGATAGATAGTGTTCAGGGCCCAGGCCCAATCCCAACTACATGGAAAGCCACTGCTCCCCCCAGAAGAATTTACTTCAGAAGATAGCACAGAAGCTACAGGTCAGAGAGAGGGATATGTCTGATCAAAGCACATGGGAGCAATGAAGGGTGAGGAGCACATCCTGACCCACCAAGCCTTGAGGACTGATATCCTTGCTCAGAGTAGTCAATGCACAGAGAGAACCATATGGCCGGCCCCACTAGGAGACATGAAAACCCTCACGAACCCAAAGCCCTACAGGGGACAGCACTGGAGATACAGTGTGGGAGTGGCACCCGATCTGACCCCACCACAACAAGGCAAAACACTAAGGCCGGGCAATAGAACAGCAAGAGTACAGAGCAAGGAAGTCCCAAAGGAGTACCAAAAATAGACTTTGGGGCCAGGCCGTGGCACCCCATCAAACTCCACTGGAAAACACTCCTAAACGTCATCAAACAGACCTTGAACTATTATGTCTTTGTTTTGTTTTTGCTGCTGTTTTGTTTTCTTTTGTCA